>NC_069500.1:372400505-372418005 GCF_027579735.1 Bombina bombina
AAAGGAGAAGTGGGAGGGATATTTAAGCCTTTGGCTGGGGTGTCTTTCCCTCCTGCTGGTGGCCAGGTGTTGTATATCCCAACTTTCGGGAATCAAGTCCTGGACTCTCCCTGCCTTATGGAAGGAAATAACGGATATATACTTGGAGGTTGAATTTGGTACATAATACAATTATTTAAAAATATAAAAAAAAAAAAGAAGTCAAGAGCATTAAGGACTATGGGGTAGATTTATCAAATAGCAGGCAGACATGATTCGCTGCAGCAAAATCAGGTCCACCTGACATCGCTATCATTGCACAAGCATTTCTTGTAAAATGCATATACTATGCCACCCCCTGCACATTCGCGGCCGATCGTCCGCTAAAAGGGGGTGTCAATCATCCCGATCTTATCGTACCTAAAAGGTAGCGGACAAGTTAAGGAGCAGCGGACTTATGACCACTGCTTCTTAACTTAGGTTAACCTCGAGTAGAAAGCAGCCTCTGAAGCTTGATAAATCTACCCCAATATATCTATGACTGGACAAAGTCTTACACATTTATCTATACAGTTCATATAATCAGCAATAGCAAGTGATCCACTAATAATTGTGCAAACAGATAATAGTGCACATCAATTCAAATAACTCCCATCAAGCTAGGGCTAGGTGTGAACAAAAAGTTCAGCACTATATCATGCAACGCAAAGTCCCAGATCACATGATTTAATATAAACAATCCAAAATGATGACCCGTATTTCTGGGTTTACATAAGCCAGGAGTAGTTGTAAACTTATACTGTCCTGAAAAAGGTGAAAACTAAACATCTGTAGACGTCCTTTAGGCTAAGGGCATAACCATAAAACACAATACCATGTGCAGGAGCTCATTTGAGTAAAGCGGCTGGTGCCGTGCACAGACCAACTAATCAATTATAAAAATAGTTGTCAACTAATCAAATCTATTATTGTTGATTATATTGATTAGTTGTTACAGCTCTACAATATATTAAATTGGCCAATTAAGAAGCATTTGACAGAAAAAAACCAAATTATGCTTACCTGATAATTTAATTTCCTACTGTATGAAGAGAGTTCACAGCATCATTCCTTACTGTTGGGAAATACTGAACCTGGCCACCAGGAGGTGGCAAAGACAGCCCAGCCAAAGGCTTAAATACTCCCCCCTACTACCCTCATATCCCAGTCATTCTGCCAAGAGAACAAGGAACAGTAGGAAAAATATCAGGGCATAAATGGTGCCAGAAGAGAAAACCTAATTTTGTTCTGCCCATTGGAGTATACGGGCGGGAGCCATGGACTCTCCTCATACAGAAGGAAATTAAATTAGCAGGTAAGCATAATTTATGTTTTGCTTTTTAATAATATATGAGGAGAGTCCACGGCATCAATCCTTACTGTTTGGAAAACTATACTCAAGCTAAGGACACTGAATGATAATGGGAGGGGTAAAAGAGGCGGAACCTAATCGGAGGGCACCACAGCCTGCAAAACCTCTCCCAAAAGCTGGTTCAACCGAAGCAAAAACGTCAAACTTGTAAAATTTAGAAAAGTATATAAGGAGGACCAGGTAGTCACCTTACAAATCTGATCCATAGAAGCCTCGTTCTTAAAGGCCCAAGAGGAAGCCACCGCTCTAGTGGAATGAGCAGTAATCCTCTGAGGAGGTCTAAGTTACGCTGACTCATAAGCTAAGCGTATAACACTCCTCAACCAAAAAGATAAGGAAGTCGAAGAGGCCTTCAGACCCTTACGCTTCCCAGAGTAGATAAAAAAGGAAGCAGTTTGTCTAAAATCCTTAGTAGCTTGAAGATAAAACGTCAAAGCTCGAACCACATCCAAATTATGAAGTAAACATTCCTTTGAAGAAGAAGAATTAGGACACAAGGAACCACAGTATCCTGATTGATGTTGCGATCAGACAACCTTAGGAAGAAAACCCAAGCAAGTACGTAGGACAGCCTTATCAGTGTGGAGCACCAGCTAAAGAGGCTCATATTGGGATGGAGAGACCATTCTCACGTGTAAAAGGATTGTCTGCTAAGGAAATCTGTTTCCCAGTTGTCCACACCCAGAATGTGGATCGCTGACAGCGAGCAGTTGTGGGCCTCTGCCCACTCCAGAAACCACTTCCCTCATTGCTAGGGAGCTCCTCGTTCCCCCCCCCCCCGATGGTTGATGTAAGCCACCAAGGTTATGTTGTCCGATTGGAATCTGATAAACTGGGAAGAACCCAGAAGAGGCCAAGCCTTCAGAGCATTAAAGATTGCCCAAAGTTCCAGAATGTTGATCGGGAGGAAGGATTTCTCTCAAGTCCACAGGCCCTGTGCCTTCCTGGCACCCCAAACAGCTCCCCATCCTTATAGACTTGCGTCTGTAGTCACAATCTCCGAGGATGGTCTCAAGAAGGATGTCCCTTGGGACAGGTGATCTGGACAGAGCCACCAGGTATTAGGTTTCAAATGAACTCTTGGGTGTGGAACACAACTGCAGTTAGAAACCAAAATTGTTTGTTTGTTACACAAATCTGTCTAAGTCCTTTATTGCAAAAAGGACTCCTTCAGATTTGTGAATTTTACTCAAATACAGGAAAAGGAAATGGAATATGAACAGCACTATGCTGAGGAAAATAAGATATATAATCTGATGAATATCATATAGAGATATCAACAGATACTTAATGTTGCTGCCCTTTGTTCCGTTTTTTCACTTGCTCTATACTAACAGATTTTTCCAGCAAGCAACAGTCTCAATTAAACGTAGGAGTTTAAGCAGAAGTTATGCCTTGTAACATTCAAATAAGCAGGAGTTTTGCACAGTTTCAAAACAGTTAGGCAAAAGATAGTAGCTGGTTTTAGTTGTAAGGTAGCTGATGTAATTGCCGTTAACAAGTTAGCCAAACATAGGTATGACAAGCGGAATTGCGGTATAATAATGTAGTACCTGTAGTCCTTACAAAAGTACAAAGTTCTTCATTTACAATCCGCTCCAACCGCAAGCAGGGAGAAAGTTTGTTGATGCCGGGCCCGGTGTGGAAGTGACGTCACGTTTGATTTCCTCTTGCGTGCTGATGTGAAGCTGTGCCGTTGTTTGTAGGGGCTGCAGAAAGTATGAAGCAGCGATTTTAAACAAAACAAAGTTGAATAATTTCTCACTTGTGAGTACAGCACAAGACAGTGAAGTCCATGAGGAAGTAACGGAATGAAAGCTTTTGAGTTGCAATGTTAAATCCAGCAATATATAGGAAAGCAGAATCAGGCAGGACTGTGAATTTTGTAATCCAATCTGTCTGTAGTAACGTTAATACTAAGCACAGATTGCAAGGTGAGCACCTGTCTTGAGTAATTAGCAAATCAGGAGACAGTGGGAGTAACAAAGAAAGTAAGAGAACAGAATCTTACACCAGGAGAGTGATTCTCTCGACCGATTGTCCTGAGAATTCTGTTGACAGATCTGAATGATCGCCGTTCCACTGTCTCAGCATGCACAGCTGTAGTGGTCCGAGATGGAATCTGGCAAAAGGAATGATGTCCATGCTGGACACCATGAGACCAATCACCTCCATACACCAAGCCACAGAGGGCCTTAAGGAGGTCTGGAGGACAAGACAAGTGGAAGTTAGCTTGTAACATTTCTGGTCTGTAAGGAATATCCTCATGGATATGGAGTCTATTATAGTAACCAGGAATTCCGCCCTGGTACTGGGAATAAGAATGCTTTTCTAAGTTTATCTTCCCTCCATGAGATAGAAGAAACAGAAGAGATTTTGAATGGTCTTCTGCCAGACAAGATGGTGCTTCAACCAGAATATCGCCCAAATATTGAGCTACTGCAATACCTCTGGTTCTGGAAACTGCAAGCAAAGCCCCTAGAACCTTCGTAAAAAAAACTCTTGGAGTGGTAGCTAGACCAAACCAAAGTGTAATAAACTGGTGAAAGTGATAGTCCAGGAATGCAAACCTCATGAACTTGAAGTGTTCCTTGTATAGGAACGTGAAGGTAAGCATCCTTCAGATCTATAGTGGTCATGAACTGTCCTTCCTGAAAAAAGGAAAGGATGGACCTCATCTCCATCTTTAACGAGGGGACAGATATGAATTTGTTTAAGAACTTTAGGTCCAGAATCGGGTGGAAAGTTCCCTCCCTTCTTTGGGACCACAAAAAGGTTTGAATAGTATCCCAAACCTCTTTCTGCAAGAGGTACCGGTACAATGACTCCTAGGGAGGATAGATCCCTCATGCACCTCAGAAAGGCTTCTCTTTTCTGGCCTGGAAGACAGGTTTGATAGGAGGAATCTGCCCCGGGGTGGGATGAGACTTGAATGACAAACTATCCTCAAGCGGGATAGTAGTGCATTTAGCAAGCGTGGAGATAGCGCCATCCACCTTGGGGATGGAACCCCACAACTCCAATTGAGAGTCTGGGACCGCAAACAATTTCTTAAAGGAAGACGAAGGGGAAAAGGAAGAACCAATCCTTTCCCATAAATTCTTAATAATGTTCGCCATCTTTACAGGAAACTGGAAAATTTGTGGTACAAACCTGTCTTCATAGACCTTATCTAATTTAGGAATCAAAGGTGTCTCAGGCACTTTGGGCTCTGGAACCTCTAATGTAGCCAAAACTTCCTTCAACAGAAAGCGTAAATGTTCAATACTAAATCTAAAGTCTGGTTCCTCCGCAGCTGGAGGTTTAGAGGCAGCAGACTCTGACCCAGAAAGTGCGTCCTCTGAAGTATCCATCATCGGATAATCTCGTATCAGATAAATCCTTAGAGGTAGATGGCTCAGTGGTATCAAACATATTAACCTTTGTTCCACACGCCTTGATAAAGTAATCATGTCATAGTTGAGCGGGCAGGTATACCACAGCCTCCTCACAATATAGACAGGTATTAGACTTGGGTAAAGAGGGAGTACCCTCTAACGCATCAGAATCCTCCATAGCTTGCACTTACAAAGCAGACTATTGATAAGAAAAAAAAAAAAAAAAAAGAAAGATACCTTTATACCCCCAATGGCTGGGGCACTCACCACCTCCTATGACCCAGGCAAAACAGAGAAACCGCTTCTTCTCCGGTAACCAGCACGGTCAGGAAAGAGAAAATATATGGTCCCCAATGCAGGACCACTATAAGAGCATTTCAAGCTGCGCAACTCTAAAAATTAAAGTAAAAACCCTGTACGTTCAAACATCTGCCTGAGCTCAAAAAAAAAAAAAAAAACGTTGCAGCATAAACAAATAAAATGTATGTGATTAATCCCCACTGTTCAATAATCCCCTTAAGGATATATTAACCCTTGATTCCATACATATAAAAGAAGCCACACTGTGTTATGTGTAAAAAATTAAACTATCTTACCTTAATCTATGCCGTCGAACAGAAACACAGCCTCTTAAGTGTGACAGTCTTTTAGCATCTCTCCTGACATGTACTTGAGTGGTGAAAGCAGGCAGTAAAACTGACTGCTTAGGAGCTATTATTACGAGTCTGAATGGGTTCACAGAAAGACTCTGCCTGCATCTCCAGACCCTAACTTTCGTCAATGCTCTCACTGAGAGCCTGACAAGACTACTTAAAACCTTAAAACCCCAGTCCCATTTCAAAGGGTAGATCCCCTTCATAAGGAACTACTCCAAATCTTCTGACACTTCTCTGCCAACCTCCTGTGACGAAAGGCAAAGAATGACTGGGATATGAGGTAAGTAAGGGGGGAGTATTTAAGCCTTTGACTGGGGTGTCTTTGCCTCCTCCTGGTGGCCAGGTTCAGTATATCTCAACAGTAAGTAATGATGCCGTGGACTCTCCTCATATTAAGAAGGAAATCTAAAAGCTATACTATTTTGGGCTTAAGAGGATTTTAAATCAGCATTCCTGATGTTTCATAATTTCACTTTAACAATTTTAAAAAAAGCGTAAAAGTTAAATCGTATGCATTTGCTTACTAGGAGTTTGTATAGAAAACCCCAATTATAATATGAAAACACTAACACCCCATATGTGAAGTGGCACACTGTTTTCCCAACAACTTTTTGTGCAAAGAAAAAAAAAAGAAAGAAGAAAAATAAAAAAGTCATCATCAGCACAATTATGTGTCACAACTGTGCGCATGATGTATAAAAGTCATGATGTGGTAAACATTTTGACCTAAAAACAAGACATGAACAGTCAAAAAAAAACCTTATCTAGGCAAGAGGTTATTAACTGTTTACATATGGTAAAACTTCAATATACACTAAAAGCCATGTTCATCAAGCAGTTTTTAATAAAAAACATTGCAAAGTACAATTGTAGCATTAGGAGACAAAGATGAAACACGAAAAAGCTGTAATGTGCTAAAGTATAGATAAGCAGTAGTGAGTTAAAATACTAAAGTATTTAACCCCTAAAGGGTTGAACATTTTAATTTAGCTCTGGATTGGCAATGCACTTTTGATCCTAAACCACACACAGGTGGTGGCTGACAGGTCTGATTGGCTCAGCAGCTATGTTTAGCTCAAGGAGTTAAAAAAAAAACAGTTATGTTCAAGCAATACTGTAATAAAAATGCTTTAGCACATAATAGCATTTTATTATTGCTCCTTTAACCCTTTGGACAAAGGTTTTTCCCAGCTTCCACGCAGGAGGCAAATTACATTTTTTGTCCAGTAGTGCATCCATACATATTATACGCTTTTTTCTTTTTTATAAATAGATGCCAGCAGCTAGGCTCCATTTTAAAGCATACAATCACTAACTGTTACTGTGTATACAAATAACTGACATCCAGCCATATTGGACTGTTCCAGTACTGTTGCTATGTAGCCTCTTATTCAGACATCCGGCAACAGCATGAGATGCACACTGATCACAGCATGTAATGTAGACAACCCACTGACAGTGTCCCTACAAAGGCTAGCATGGGATGGCCTCCACAATGCTATTTCGGCAATGCTTCAATTGTGAGGCATGCAGAAAGTGTGGTCTTGCTTTTAATGGAGAGACCTACACTCTAATATTTGCCACAACCACCTCACATGGTATGTCCTAAATCAGTGCTTGTCAGGGTTTTTTTTCCCCTGTTGTGTTTGCCATGTGCTGCTGGCAGTCATTTTACTCACCTCGCTTCCTGACTATGGTGCATTGTGGGGGATGCTGCTCATTTCCTGCACTTCCTTTTATGGCCAGACTGTTGTGCATCATCCATGTGAGACAGGATGCAGTCTCAGAATTGTGATGTCATCACTTATTATTTAAAGGGCCTCTGTTCAGTATGCTTTGCCTTTGCGTTGTCTCAGACCTGTTTGTGAGAGTTCCTGTGTGTTACCTGGCTGCCTGACGTCCTTCCTGGATCCTGATCCCTGGCTTGTTCCTGACTCTGCCGTTTTCCTTGTTCCTGATTCCGGCTCGTCTGGCTATTCGCTTTGGCTCCTAACTCGGCTCGTCTGACTACCAGCTCTGGTTTTGACTCCTGGCTTATTTGACTTGTGGACTTTTTATTTTTTGCCATTAATAAAGTTGTGATTATTTTTGCACTTCTGGTCTGTCTGATTCCTGGCATCCCGACAGTGCTTGACGAATATGTTAAAAAATTAGGAGCCAGGCGTATTTTAATAGCCAGAAAGTTGGATTTGTATATAGATATATAGAGAATAACCCAAAAAGTTAGGAGCCAGGGGTAAAATTCTAGGAGCCAGTGGCTCCCAGGTTTAGCGAGACCTGTCC
Source organism: Bombina bombina (assembly GCF_027579735.1). Lineage (NCBI taxonomy): Eukaryota > Metazoa > Chordata > Amphibia > Anura > Bombinatoridae > Bombina > Bombina bombina. The sequence continues at coordinate 372,408,212 of NC_069500.1, forward strand.
TAAATTACCTATATATTTTATAACCTGGAGTTATTCAAAATGTTCAAAAAAAGCTAAAAAGGAGTTTGGTCAGTGGAGGTTTCAATGAAAATCTAAACCTTTTCAACCCTGCAGTATTCCTTTAGAAAAGTTAAGTAAACAATAGCCACCGGAACACGACAACCCAGCCCTTAAAAAAAAAAAAAAAAAAAAAAAAAAAAGGGGGGGGGGTGTGAGGCATTCCTGCACCAGCTTTAGATACATCACTCTTATCAGCTGCTTGTCTGAGTTCACTGTCCCTAAAGAGCTTAGAACTAAAGAGCATGTGAGGGAAATTGTTTTGTGTCAGTTACTTACATGCAAATCAGCAAAAAAACCAATTGTTAAGCAAATCCTTTTTTTTTCTTTAACCCCTTAAGGACCAGCGACGTACCCTGTATGTCACTGGCCTTTTTTTGGGACTTGATTGCTTTATAGCGCGGTCTTGCCACCAGTGTTGAGACTGCTCTATTCCACAAAGCCTGCTGGAGGGAGGGTATTAATAGCGTCTTCTTGCTAGACTTGTGCTATTATGTCCTGAAAAAACCCTTAACGACCAGTGACATACAGGGTACATTGTGGTCATTAAGGGGTTAAACAAAATTTTTTTTGCGATTTGTTAGCATAAACAATAACAAAACAGTGTGTCAATGTACAATAGGAGCAAATGTAAAGAGACAGTAAATTCAAGATGGTTTAATAGATATATACGTATGTATGATCTAGTGACAGGTACACAAGCCTCCGCTGCACAAGTTAAAAATTTGCTACTGTATAATGGGAAATTGCAGGTAAGCAGAGATACCTTGACTACTATTCTAAGAGCTAAGAACCTAGAAGGAACCATCACATGAAGTGCTCTTACATTAGGGATGTAAACTGACAATTTAGTTAGAAATCTCGTTTTAAGTAGAATTACTTCATCTCAAATCTTAAAAATGGCACAGACTGCCGCTAATAAGAATCTCTTAAACTAGTAATATCTGTCATAAAAAAAGATAGGAAACCTAGAAATTGCTTTTATGAAAGTTGATAGTGAATCCCCTACTACCTGTTATGAGGTGGAAGGCAAATGAGGACTTATGGGCCCTATCCCTTAAAAACATAATTTATGCTTACCTGATAAATTCCTTTCTCCTGTAGTGTAGTCAGTCCACGGGTCATCATTACTTATGGGATATTAACTCCTCCCCAACAGGAAGTGCAAGAGGATCACCCAAGCAGAGCTGCTATACTCCTCCCCTCTACGTCACACCCAGTCATTCGACCAGGAACCAAACGAGAAAGGAGAAACTATAGGGTGCAGTGGTGACTGGAGTATAATAAAAAAATTTAGACCTGCCTTAAAAAACAGGGCGGGCCGTGGACTGACTACACTACAGGAGAAAGGAATTTATCAGGTAAGCATAAATTATGTTTTCTCCTGTTAAGTGTAGTCAGTCCACGGGTCATCATTACTTATGGGATACCAATACCAAAGCTAAGTACACGGATGACGGGAGGGACAGGCAGGATCTCTATACGGAAGGAACCACTGCCTGAAGAACCTTTCTCCCAAAAACAGCCTCCGAAGAAGCAAAAGTGTCAAATTTGTAAAATTTGGAAAAAGTATGAAGAGAAGACCAAGTTGCAGCCTTGCAAATCTGTTCAACAGAGGCCTCGTTCTTAAAGGCCCAAGTGGAAGCCACAGCTCTAGTAGAATGAGCTGTAATCCTTTCAGGAGGTTGCTGTCCAGAAGTCTCATAGGCTAAACGTATTATGCTACGAAGCCAAAAGGATAGAGAGGTAGCAGATGCTTTTTGACCTCTCCTCTGTCCAGAATAAACGACAAACAGGGAAGAAGTTTGTCGAAAATCTTTCGTTGCCTGTAAATAAAATTTCAGGGCACGGACTACATCTAGATTGTGCAGAAGTCGTTCCTTCTTTGAAGAAGGGTTAGGACACAATGATGGAACAACAATCTCTTGGTTGATATTCTTGTTAGTGACTACCTTAGGTAAGAACCCAGGTTTAGTACGCAGAACTACCTTATCTGAATGAAAAATCAGATACGGAGAATCACAATGTAAGGCTGATAATTCAGAGACTCTACGAGCCGAGGAAATAGCCATTAAAAACAGAACTTTCCAAGATAACAGCTTGATATCAATGGAATGAAGGGGTTCAAACGGAACACCCTGTAAAACGTTAAGAACTAAGTTTAAGCTCCACGGCGGAGCAACAGATTTAAACACAGGCTTAATCCTGGCCAAAGCCTGACAAAAAGCCTGAACGTCTGGAACTTCTGACAGACGCTTGTGTAAAAGGATGGACAGAGCTGAGATCTGTCCCTTTAACGAACTAGCAGATAAACCCTTTTCTAAACCTTCTTGTAGAAAAGACAATATCCTAGGAATCCTAACCTTACTCCATGAGTAACCCTTGGATTCGCACCAGTGTAAGTATTTACGCCATATCTTATGGTAAATTTTCCTGGTAACAGGTTTCCTAGCCTGTATTAAGGTATCAATTACTGGCTCTGAAAATCCACGCTTTGATAAAATTAAGCGTTCAATTTCCATGCAGTCAGCTTCAGAGAAATTAGGTTTTGATGTTTGAAAGGACCCTGAATTAGAAGGTCCTGTCTCAGAGGCAGAGACCAAGGTGGACAAGATGACATGTCCACTAGATCTGCATACCAGGTCCTGCGTGGCCACGCAGGCGCTATTAGAATCACTGATGCTTTCTCCTGTTTGATCCTTGCAATCAAACGAGGAAGCATTGGGAAGGGTGGAAACACATAAGCCATCCTGAAGGTCCAAGGTGCTGTTAAGGCATCTATCAGGACCGCTCCCGGGTCCCTGGACCTGGACCCGTAACGAGGAAGCTTGGCGTTCCGGCGAGACGCCATGAGATCCATATCTGGTTTGCCCCAACGTCGAAGTATTTGGGTAAAGACCTCCGGATGAAGTTCCCACTCCCCCGGATGAAAAGTCTGGCGACTTAGGAAATCCGCCTCCCAGTTGTCCACTCCTGGGATGTGGATCGCTGACAGGTGGCAAGAGTGAGACTCTGCCCAGCGAATTATCTTTGATACTTCCATCATCGCTAGGGAACTTCTTCTCCCTCCCTGATGGTTGATGTAAGCCACAGTCGTGATGTTGTCCGACTGAAACCTGATAAACCTCAGAGTTGCTAACTGAGGCCAAGCCAGTAGGGCATTGAGAACTGCTCTCAATTCCAGAATGTTTATCGGAAGGAGACTCTCCTCTTGAGTCCATGATCCCTGAGCCTTCAGGGAATTCCAGACAGCGCCCCAACCTAGAAGGCTGGCGTCTGTAGTTACAATTGTCCAGTCTGGCCTGCTGAAGGGCATCCCCCTGGACAGATGTGGCCGAGAAAGCCACCATAGAAGAGAATCTCTGGTCTCCTGATCCAGATTCAGCGTAGGGGACAAATCTGAGTAATCCCCATTCCACTGACTTAGCATGCACAATTGCAGCGGTCTGAGGTGCAGGCGTGCAAAAGGAACTATGTCCATTGCCGCTACCATTAAGCCGATTACCTCCATGCATTGAGCTACTGACGGGTGTTGAATGGAATGAAGGGCACGGCAAGCATTTAGAAGCTTTGTTAACCTGTCCTCTGTCAGGTAAATTTTCATTTCTACAGAATCTATAAGAGTCCCCAAGAAGGGAACTCTTGTGAGTGGTAAGAGAGAACTCTTCTCCTCGTTTACTTTCCACCCATGTGATCTCAGAAATGCCAGTACTAACTCTGTATGAGACTTGGCAGTTTGAAAGCTTGACGCTTGTATCAGAATGTCGTCTAGGTACGGAGCTACCGAAATTCCTCGCGGTCTTAGTACCGCCAGAAGAGAGCCCAGAACCTTTGTAAAGATTCTTGGAGCCGTAGCCAACCCGAAGGGAAGAGCTACAAACTGGTAATGTTTGTCTAGGAAGGCAAACCTTAGATACCGGTAATGTTCTCTGTGAATCGGTATGTGAAGGTAAGAATCCTTTAAATCCACTGTGGTCATGTACTGACCTCTTTGGATCATGGGTAAGATTGTCCGAATAGTTTCCATCTTGAATGATGGAACTCTTAGGAATTTGTTTAGGATCTTTAAATCCAATATTGGTCTGAAGGTTCCCTCTTTTTTGGGAACCACAAACAGGTTTGAGTAAAACCCTTGTCCGTGTTCCGACCGCGGAACTGGATGGATCACTCCCATTAGTAAAAGGTCTTCTACACAGCGTAGAAACGCCTCTCTTTATCTGGTTTGTTGACAACCTTGAAAGGTGAAATCTCCCTTGTGGAGGAGAAGCTTTGAAGTCCAGAAGATATCCCTGAGATATGATCTCCAACGCCCAGGGATCCTGGACATCTCTTGCCCAAGCCTGGGCGAAGAGAGAGAGTCTGCCCCCCACTAGATCCGTTACCGGATCGGGGGCCCTCACTTCATGCTGTCTTAGGGGCAGCAGCAGGCTTTCTGGCCTGCTTGCCCTTGTTCCAGGCCTGGTTAGGTTTCCAGCCTTGTCTGTAGCGAGCAACAGCTCCTTCCTGTTTTGGAGCAGAGGAAGTTGAAGCTGCTCCTGCCTTGAAATTTCGAAAGGCACGAAAATTAGACTGTCTAGCCCTGGGTTTGGCTCTGTCTTGAGGCAGGGCATGGCCTTTACCTCCCGTAATATCAGCGATAATTTCTTTCAAACCGGGCCCGAATAAAGTCTGCCCCTTGAAAGGTATGTTAAGTAGTTTCGATTTAGAAGTTACATCAGCTGACCAGGATTTTAGCCACAGCGCTCTGCGTGCCTGAATGGCGAATCCGGAATTCTTAGCCGTAAGTTTAGTTAAATGTACTACGGCATCAGAAATAAATGAATTAGCTAGCTTAAGGGCTTTAAGCTTAAGTGAAATCTCATCTAATGTCGCTGAGTCAAGGGTGTCTTCCAGAGACTCAAACCAAAATGCTGCTGCAGCCGTGACAGGCGCAATGCATGCAAGGGGTTGTAATATAAAACCTTGTTGAACAAACATTTTCTTAAGGTAACCCTCTAACTTTTTATCCATTGGATCTGAAAAAGCACAGCTATCCTCCACCGGGATAGTGGTACGCTTAGCTAAAGTAGAAACTGCTCCCTCCACCTTAGGGACCGTTTGCCATAAGTCCCGTGTGGTGGCGTCTATTGGAAACATTTTTCTGAATATAGGAGGGGGTGAGAAAGGCACACCGGGTCTGTCCCACTCCTTAGTAACAATTTCAGTAAGCCTCTTAGGTATAGGAAAAACGTCAGTACTCGTCGGTACCGCAAAATATTTATCCAACCTACACATTTTCTCTGGGATTGCAACTGTGTTACAATCATTCAGAGCCGCTAACACCTCCCCTAGCAACACACGGAGGTTTTCCAGCTTAAACTTAAAATTTGAAATGTCTGAATCCAATTTATTTGGATCAGATCCGTCACCCGCAGAATGAAGCTCTCCGTCCTCATGCTCTGCATATTGTGACGCGGTATCAGACATGGCCCTAGCATTATCAGTATACTCTGTTCTCATCCCAGAGTGATCTCGTTTACCTCTAAGTTCTGGCAATTTAGACAAAACTTCAGTCATAACATTAGCCATGTCTTGTAAAGTGATTTGTAATGGCCGCCCTGATGTACTTGGCGTTACAATATCACGCACCTCCTGAGCGGGAGATGCAGGTACTGACACGTGAGGCAAGTTAGTCGGCATAACTTCCCTCTCGTTGTCTGGTGAATGTTGCTTAACATGTACAGATTGACTTTTATTTAAAGTAGCATCAATGCAATTAGTACATAAATTTCTATTGGGCTCCACCTCGGCTTTTGAACATATTGCACAAAGAGTTAGACTAGCAAGCTTGGAAATACTTTTCAACTAAATTTACAAGCAATATGTAAAAACGTTACTGTGCCTTTAAGAAGCACACAAAAACTGTCACAGTTGAATAACAATGAACCGGATTAGTTATATAAACCAAATTTAGTAAAGGATTGCACACATTAGCAATGGATGATTAACCCTTAATATCAGAAAAAAAAGTATAACAATTTGACAATATAAGCGTTTTTATCACAGTCAAGCACAGTCTCACAGGTCTGCTGTGAGTGATTACCTCCCTCAAAACTAGTTTTGAAGACCCCTGAGCTCTGTGGAGACGTCCTGGATCATGCAGGGAGAAAAAGACAGACTGTGACTGAATTTCTGATGCGTAGTAAAAGCGCCAAAATAGGCCCCTCCCACTCACACTACAACAGTGAGGGAAGCTCAGTAAACTGTTTTAATTTAAAACAACGACAGCCATGTGGAAAATAAAGCCCAAAACAATTTTCACCAAGTACCTCAGATAATTAAACGATTTAACATGCCAGTAAACGTTTAAAATCTAATATATGAAATGTCATCAAAAAGCCTGCTGCTTGTCGCTACCACTGCAAGTTAGGCTAAAAGTTATATGCATACAGTATTTTCCCAGTGAAGTGCCATTCCCCAGAATACTGAAGTGTTAACATATATACATGTCAGCCTGATACCAGTTGCTACTACTGCATTTAAGGCTGTACTTACATTATATCGGTATTAGCAGTATTTTCAAAGTCAATTCCATTCCTTAGAAAATAATATACTGCAACATACCTCTTTGCAGGTGAACCTGCCCGCTGTCCCCTGATCTGAAGTTACCTTACTCCTCAGAATGGCCGAGAAAAGCAAACGGATCTTAGTTACGTCCGCTAAGATCATATACAAAAAACTCAGGTAGATTCTTCTTCAAATTCTGCCTGAGAAGGAAACACACTCCGGTGTCGTTTAAAATAACAAACTTTTGATTGAAGATATAAAAAACTAAGTTTAATCACCACAGTCCTCTCACACATCTTATTAGTTGGGTGCAAGAGAATGACTGGGTGTGACGTAGAGGGGAGGAGCTATATAGCAGCTCTGCTTGGGTGATCCTCTTGCACTTCCTGTTGGGGAGGAGTTAATATCCCATAAGTAATGATGACCCGTGGACTGACTACACTTAACAGGAGAAAGGGAGATAAACCCAGTATCTACTATTAAATAGTGAGCATTTGTAGGGTTGGTGCTTTTGAGATGACATTGTACGGCTATGGAATATTGAGTCCACATCATAGTATGAGAGCAATACAAAATGTTTTCTTCTATAGGAAGTACCAATGGTTAAAATGCTTAAGTGGGGCGTATTCAAAAAGGTAACACCGGGTAAGGCTGACATTTATATATAAAAGCAGATAAGAACATTTTATATATAGATAGTATGTCCTAAGTAAGGGGTTTCTAGTGGTTAATGGGAGTAGTTGCTGAGAGAGGGAAAGAAGAGTATGAGTACCATTTTTTTGTTAGAAAGATATATAGAATAAAGCAGCAGACAAAAGCCACTCATAAAAAAAGTTGGATACTGCCTGCTTTCAATGGATGGTGAGTGATGGGGGAGTTTAATAGATGCTGTTGGATTATGTATGTCCTCTGGAAGGGAGTAGAGAATATGGGAAGGTAAAGCAGACTATTAAGCCATGTCCTGGGGGAGAGAATTACTGCAGATGAATGTTTAATTTCAGCTAAAGAGGGACAATAAAGTTAAAGGCCTCTGTAGGGGCTAATTATGATATAAATGTAAGATATGCAACATATGTGTAAAGTCTACCATTAGGAGCAGAGTTTAGTAAGCATGGGATAGATTGCTGTTAGAGTGGGTTTGAATTAAGGTACAGCATAAGGTAATGTCTACTCATTACTGAGGTTACTGGGATGTGCCCTAAATGGGTATAGACTACTGGGAGACATAGTTGAATTTACAGGTCATGCAGCTTAGAGCCACATGGGAGAGCTGGGTATGAGGACCTCACAAAGTAAAATGGTTGTGGAAAAACTGATGAGCAAGTAAACATTTGTCACTCAAGTACATAACTACATACAGGAAATCATTAAGCTTAGTACTAAAAACCGCGTTCATTTGAGGTCTAGTAGGGACTCTAAATAGATAGACCAAGTAAGGGAATCTATAGACCACGTTTCCAAATGATCTAGGATAAGTTAGGGTATTAGCTAGGACTTGGGTGGAATAGAGAGCAAACATTGCTAATGCAGTAAGTAAAACACTTGCTAGGATCAATTGATAAAATTCAGTACAAATAAATATACTTATGTGCGTGTATCTTGACCTCCTCATGCGTTTCTAAAATGTGCTTAGTTGAAAAGAAATAAAGTAACTAACAAGGGAACTATTAGGGAAAGTCTCAACCATGTAGATATATTTTCGGTCCATATATGTAAAGGGAGAAGTCTCCTGAATCAGATATAGTTCTTTTCTAGCCCACTCCTATCCGGCATTCAGACTGCTTGCCATGATCAGCACTTTGGATAACCCATATGATGCAGTAGGGCTTTTGCGACAGCAACCCGTGCAGGACATTCAATTTGAAGTTGAGTGACAGTCCTGCTATCCAGATTTCTCTCTCCCGTTCCGCATGTCCCTCAAGTGAAGTGTGAGAGTTTACTGATATTCGCTCACGGGAGTCGGCCGCACCTCCGAGACGTGAGCAGAGGTAAGGGATCATGTTTCCATTCATGCTAGGGACACAGGATGAGAGGGAGAGGATGCCTGGTATGTTGCTAGTTGGCGAACGGGGTAAACCCAGTTGACACTGACGCATCGTCAGCTACGCATGGTGAGCTAACCACAGGGAGCCGTTTCATAACGCTAAATACAGCGTTGGGGATGATGTTTGAGGTCTCTGAGCCCCTTCTTTGGTGTCTGACAGAAAGGGTGGGGGGGGGGGGGAGATGACGGTATGAAATCTTAGGCCGCTGAATTCAGGCTTGGTTGAGATATGTCATGAAGCGTGAGAAAAACTAATTTGTAGACATCATCTCACTTCAATGCAGGATGAGGAGATGTTAGAAGGAAGATGTTCAGTGGATTGATTAAATGACTACAAGAGCTACTGAAAACAGCGTCCGACCATGACTGCGGCTTAGACACGCCCCCAAGCAAATCCTTTAATGTGAAACTGGAGTTACTAAAACACACTCCCAACACTTATATAACTAAGTTCAGGAATAATAGTAATTACTCTCAGGAGAAATACATTACTAACATAAAAAATACCCTTCATCTTTCAAAGGCAATGCACCCTGGTAAACGTGGCTCCTGCTCCTGGAAAAACAGCCCTTGCTCCCCAAAACTTGCCTGAGCACTCCTGAAAGTGGTTCCTGCTTACCATTAGGCCCCCTGGGAAAGTGGCCCCTGCTTACCAATAAGTTCACAGGCACCCCAGAAATATAGGCCCTGCTCACAAATAGGCACCCAGAAATAGTGGATCTTGTTTCTGTGTCTATTGGCAAGCAGGCTCCCATTTCTAAACCTATTAATAAATTTGAAGTGGTGGGTATGTATAGGCAAGCAGGTGCCACTTTGCCTGAGTCGGCTATTTGTGAGCAGAGGCCACTTTCCCAGGGTACATTGGCTTTGAAAGATGAAAAAAAAAAAATCCAACATAGGTGGCACAATTTTCAGTGGAAAACACTGAGGTGTATAAATCAGGCAAATACCCATTTCCCTAGGCAAAAGTTATTTTAGCTTTAAAAAAAATAGACTTGCCTAGGCAAAACAGATTTGCCGGATATAATCATATCTCCGTGTTTGCCACAGAAAATTGCACAAGCCGGGTGGCATTATGAACTAGCCAGGTGGGGCAGTGCAATACACTGCAATAAGTGATGCACTGAAATTCAAATTCTTGATGGAA
>NC_069500.1:372733005-372740505 GCF_027579735.1 Bombina bombina
TCCGTTGTCACAATCACCTATGAAGGTTTGCGAAAGCATGTCCCCTGGGATAGATGATCCAGAGACAACCGCCATTGAAGAGAGTCCCTCGTCTCCTGTTCCAGGGATATTCGAGGGGACAAATCTGTATAATCTCCATTCCACTGCCTGAGCATGCTTAACTGCAGAGGCCTGAGGTGAAACCGAGCAAACGGTAAAGAGAATGACTAGGGTGGGAGGGGAGGAGCCTATATAACAGCTCTGCTGTGGTGCTCTTTGCCTCCCACAAGTAAGGATGAAATCCTTGGACTCATCATGTCTTTAAAAAGAAATACATACGGAGGTAGTGTGCATGTGTCTGGAGAACAATAAGGCAGCAGTTCTACAATAAATGCTTTTGAGCACTAGCTGGCAGCAGTGCTTACATAATGTATAAAAACTAAAAGCATTCTTCCAGAGGGGGGGGGGACTTCCGGGCGGAGGCCATGTTTGGTTGCTTTACTGTGTGCTTCTCCAGCTTTTTATTTAATTTCCTACATAATTCTATTCTACAGTAAATGATTGCAGAAACATCTGGTATATAATTGAAGCTGAGAAAAAAGTGATCCCAGAGATGTCATTCTTTAACCCCTTAATGACCACAGCACTTTTCCATTTTCTGTCCGTTTGGGACCAAGGCTATTTTTACATTTTTGCGGTGTTTGTGTTTAGCTGTAATTTTCCTCTTACTCATTTACTGTACCCACACATATTATATACCGGTTTTCTCGCCATTAAATGGACTTTCTAAAGATACCATTATTTTCATCATATCTTATAATTTACTATAAAAAAATTATAAAATATGAGGAAAAATTGAAAAAAAATACACTTTTTCTAACTTTGACCCCCAAAATCTGTTACATATCTACAACCACCTATGCTAAATAGTTTCTAAATTTTGTCCTGAGTTTAGAAATACCCAATGTTTACATGTTCTTTGCTTTTTTTGCAAGTTATAGGGCCATAAATACAAATAGCACTTTGCTATTTCCAAACCATTATTTCTTCTGTTATGTGTGATCAGTCCACGGGTCATCATTACTTCTGGGATATAACTCCTCCCCAACAGGAAATGCAAGAGGATTCACCCAGCAGAGCTGCATATAGCTCCTCCCCTCTACGTCAGTCCCAGTCATTCTCTTGCACCCAACGACTAGATAGGATGTGTGAGAGGACTATGGTGATTATACTTAGTTTTTATGACTTCAATCAAAAGTTTGTTATTTTAAAATAGCACCGGAGCGTGTTATTACTTCTCTGGCAGAGTTTGAGGAAGAATCTGTCAGAGTTTTTTACTATGATTTTAACCGGAGTAGTTAAGATCATATTGCTGTTCTCGGCCATCTGAGGGAGGTAAAGGCTTCAGATCAGGGGACAGCGGGCAGAGGAATCTGCATTGAGGTATGTAGCAGTTTTTATTTTCTGAATGGAATTGATGAGAAAATCCTGCCATACCGTTAAAATGACATGTATGTATACACTTCAGTATTCTGGGGATGGTATTTCACCGGAACTACTCTGTTAAAGGTCACTAATCCTTTTTAATAACTATTTATCATGTTAAACGTTTTTGCTGGAATGTAGAATCGTTTACATTGCTGAGGTACTGTGTGAATAAATATTTGGGCATTATTTTCCACTTGGCAGTTTTTTTTTTTTTTGCTTTATTTGTGACAGTTTCGTTTCTCTTCACTGCTGTGTGGGAGAGGGAGGGGCCGTTTTGGCGCTCTTTGCTACGCATCAAAAAATACCAGTCAGTTACTTTTATTTTTCCTGCATGATCCGGTTCATCTCTGATAGATCTCAGGGGTCTTCAAACTTCTTTGAAGGGAGGTAAATTCTCTCAGCAGAGCTGTGAGAATTCTTATAGTGACTGTGAATAAAAACGTTGCTTTGTATTTTTTATGTCAAATTTAATTATTGTTATTTTACTAATGGGAACAAACCTTTGCTAAAAGTTTTGTTGTTTTAAAGTTTGATGCTATAACTGTTTTTCAGTTCACTATTTCAACTGTCATTTAATCGTTAGTACCTCTTTGAGGCACAGTACGTTTTTTGCTAAAAAAGATTATAACCAAGTTGTAAGTTTTTTGCTAGTGTGTTAAACATGTCTGACTCAGAGGAAGATATCTGTGTCATTTGTTCCAATGCCAAGGTGGAGCCCAATAGAAATTTATGTACTAACTGTATTGATGCTACTTTAAATAAAAGTCAATCTGTACAATGTGAACAAATTTCACCAAACAGCGAGGGGAGAGTTATGCCGACTAACTCGCCTCACGCGGCAGTACCTGCATCTCCCGCCCGGGAGGTGCGTGATATTTTGGCGCCTAGTACATCTGGGCGGCCATTACAGATAACATTACAAGATATGGCTACTGTTATGACTGAAGTTTTGTCTAAATTACCAGAACTAAGAGGCAAGCGTGATCACTCTGGGGTGAGAACAGAGTGCGCTGACAATGCTAGGGCCATGTCTGATACTGCGTCACAGCTCGCAGAGCATGAGGACGGAGAGCTTCATTCTGTGGGTGACGGTTCTGATCCAAACAGATTGGACTCAGATATTTCAAATTTTAAATTTAAATTGGAGAACCTCCGTGTATTACTAGGGGAGGTCTTAGCAGCTCTCAACGATTGTAACACCGTTGCAATACCAGAGAAACTGTGTAGGTTGGATAAATACTTTGCGGTACCGGCGAGTACTGACGTTTTTCCTATACCTAAGAGACTAACTGAAATTGTTACTAAGGAGTGGGATAGACCCGGTGTGCCGTTCTCACCCCCTCCAATATTTAGAAAGATGTTTCCAATAGACGCCACCACTCGGGACTTATGGCAAACGGTCCCCAAGGTGGAGGGAGCAGTTTCTACTTTAGCTAAGCGTACCACTATCCCGGTGGAGGATAGCTGTGCTTTCTCAGATCCAATGGATAAAAAATTAGAGGGTTACCTTAAGAAAATGTTTGTTCAACAAGGTTTTATATTACAACCCCTTGCATGTATCGCGCCGATTACGGCTGCGGCAGCATTTTGGATTGAGTCGCTTGAAGAGAACCTTAGTTCATCTACGCTAGACGACATTACGGACAGGCTTAGAGTCCTTAAACTAGCTAATTCCTTCATTTCGGAGGCCGTAGTACATTTAACCAAACTTACGGCTAAGAACTCAGGATTCGCCATACAGGCACGTAGGGCGCTGTGGCTAAAATCCTGGTCAGCTGATGTTACTTCTAAGTCCAAATTACTTAATATACCTTTCAAGGGGCAGTCTTTATTTGGGCCCGGTTTGAAAGAGATTATCGCTGACATTACAGGAGGTAAGGGCCACGCCCTACCTCAAGACAAAGCCAAAGCTAAGGCTAGACAGTCTAATTTTCGTCCCTTTCGGAACTTTAAAACAGGAGCAGCATCAACCTCCACTGCACCAAAACAGGAAGGAGCTGTTGCTCGTTACAGGCAAGGCTGGAAGCCTAACCAGTCCTGGAACAAGAGCAAGCAGGCCAGGAAACCTGCTGCTGCCCCAAAGACAGCATGAACCGAGAGCCCCCGATCCGGGACCGGATCTAGTGGGGGGCAGACTCTCTCTCTTCGCCCAGGCCTGGGCAAGAGATGTTCAGGATCCCTGGGCTCTAGAGATCATATCGCAGGGATACCTTCTAGACTTCAAATTATCTCCCCCAAGAGGGAGATTTCATCTGTCAAGGTTGTCAACAAACCAGATAAAGAAAGAAGCGTTTCTACGCTGCGTACAAGATCTGTTATTAATGGGAGTGATCCATCCGGTTCCGCGGTCGGAACAAGGACAAGGGTTCTACTCAAACCTGTTTGTGGTTCCCAAAAAAGAGGGAACTTTCAGGCCAATCTTAGATTTAAAGACTCTAAACAAATTCCTAAGAGTTCCATCGTTCAAAATGGAAACTATTCGGACAATCTTACCCATGATCCAAGAGGGTCAGTACATGACCACAGTGGATTTAAAGGATGCTTACCTTCACATACCGATCCACAAAGATCATCACCGGTATCTAAGGTTTGCCTTCTTAGACAGGCACTACCAGTTTGTAGCTCTTCCATTCGGATTGGCTACGGCTCCAAGAATCTTCACAAAGGTTCTGGGTGCCCTTCTAGCGGTACTAAGACCGCGAGGGATTTCGGTAGCTCCGTACCTAGACGACATTCTAATTCAAGCTTCAAGCTTTCAAACTGCCAAGTCTCATACAGAGTTAGTTCTGGCATTTCTAAGGTCGCATGGATGGAAAGTGAACGAAAAGAAGAGTTCTCTCTTTCCTCTCACAAGAGTTCCATTCTTGGGGACTCTTATAGATTCTGTAGAAATGAAGATTTACCTGACAGAAGACAGGTTAACAAAGCTTCAAAATGCATGCCGCGTCCTTCATTCCATTCAACACCCGTCAGTAGCTCAATGCATGGAGGTGATCGGCTTAATGGTAGCGGCAATGGACATAGTACCTTTTGCACGCCTACACCTCAGACCGCTGCAATTATGCATGCTAAGTCAGTGGAATGGGGATTACTCAGATTTGTCCCCTACTCTGAATCTGAATCAAGAGACCAGAAATTCTCTTCTATGGTGGCTTTATCGGCCACACCTGTCCAGGGGGATGCCATTCAGCAGGCCAGACTGGACAATTGTAACAACAGACGCCAGCCTACTAGGTTGGGGCGCTGTCTGGAATTCTCTGAAGGCTCAGGGACTATGGAATCAGGAGGAGAGTCTCCTTCCAATAAACATTCTGGAATTGAGAGCAGTTCTCAATGCCCTTCTGGCTTGGCCCCAGTTAACAACTCGGGGGTTCATCAGGTTTCAGTCGGACAACATCACGACTGTAGCTTACATCAACCATCAGGGAGGGACAAGAAGCTCCCTAGCAATGATGGAAGTATCAAAGATAATTCGCTGGGCAGAGTCTCACTCTTGCCACCTGTCAGCAATCCACATCCCGGGAGTGGAGAACTGGGAGGCGGATTTCTTGAGTCGCCAGACTTTTCATCCGGGGGAGTGGGAACTTCATCCGGAGGTCTTTGCCCAAATACTTCGACGTTGGGGCAAACCAGAGATAGATCTCATGGCGTCTCGCCAGAACGCCAAACTTCCTCGCTACGGGTCCAGATCCAGGGATCCGGGAGCAGTTCTGATAGATGCTTTGACAGCACCTTGGAACTTCAGGATGGCTTATGTGTTTCCACCCTTCCCGCTGCTTCCTCGATTGATTGCCAAAATCAAACAGGAGAGAGCATCAGTAATTCTAATAGCACCTGCATGGCCACGCAGGACTTGGTATGCAGATCTAGTGGACATGTCATCCTGTCCGCCTTGGTCTCTACCTCTAAGACAGGACCTTCTGATACAGGGTCCATTCAAACATCAAAATCTAACTTCTCTGAAGCTGACTGCTTGGAAATTGAACGCTTGATTTTATCAAAACGTGGTTTTTCTGAGTCGGTTATTGATACCCTAATTCAGGCTAGGAAGCCTGTTACCAGAAGGATTTACCATAAAATATGGCGGAAATACCTATACTGGTGCGAATCCAAAGGTTACTCCTGGAGTAAGGTTAGGATCGCTAGGATACTGTCTTTTCTACAAGAAGGTTTAGAAAAGGGTTTATCAGCTAGTTCATTAAAGGGACAGATTTCAGCTCTGTCCATCTTGTTACACAGACGTCTGTCAGAAAATCCAGACGTCCAGTCCTTTTGTCAGGCTTTAGCTAGGATCAAGCCTGTGTTTAAAGCTGTTGCTCCACCATGGAGTTTAAACTTAGTTCTTAACGTTTTACAGGGTGTTCCGTTTGAACCCCTTCATTCCATTGATATAAAAATGTTATCTTGGAAAGTTCTGTTTTTAATGGCTATTTCCTCGGCTCGAAGAGTCTCTGAGTTATCAGCCTTACATTGTGATTCCCCTTATCTGATTTTTCACTCAGACAAGGTAGTTCTGCGTACTAAACCTGGGTTCTTACCTAAGGTAGTCACTAACAGGAACATCAATCAAGAGATTGTTGTCCCATCCTTGTGTCCAAATCCTTCTTCAAAGAAGGAACGTCTTTTACACAATCTGGATGTAGTTCGTGCCCTCAAGTTCTACTTGCAGGCAACTAAAGATTTTCGCCAAACTTCTTCCTTGTTTGTCGTTTACTCTGGACAGAGGAGAGGTCAAAAAGCTTCTGCTACCTCTCTCTCTTTTTGGCTTCGTAGCATAATACGTTTAGCCTATGAGACTGCTGGACAGCAGCCTCCTGAAAGAATTACAGCTCACTCCACTAGAGCTGTGGCTTCCACTTGGGCCTTTAAGAATGAGGCCTCTGTTGAACAGATTTGCAAGGCTGCAACTTGGTCTTCACTTCATACTTTTTCCAAATTTTACAAATTTGACACTTTTGCTTCTTCGGAGGCTATTTTTGGGAGAAAGGTTCTTCAGGCAGTGGTTCCTTCTGTATAATGAGCCTGCCTTTCCCTCCCGTCATCCGTGTACTTTTGCTTTGGTATTGGTATCCCAGAAGTAATGATGACCCGTGGACTGATCACACATAACAGAAGAAAACATAATTTATGCTTACCTGATAAATTCCTTTCTTCTGTTGTGTGATCAGTCCACGGCCCGCCCTGTTTTTAAGGCAGGTAAATATCTTTTAAATTATACTCCAGTCACCACTTCACCCTTGGTTACTCCTTTCTCGTTGATTCTTGGTCGAATGACTGGGACTGACGTAGAGGGGAGGAGCTATATGCAGCTCTGCTGGGTGAATCCTCTTGCATTTCCTGTTGGGGAGGAGTTATATCCCAGAAGTAATGATGACCCGTGGACTGATCACACAACAGAAGAAAGGAATTTATCAGGTAAGCATAAATTATGTTTTTTCAAAATTAGCGCTAGTTACATTAGAACACTAATATCTTTCAGGAATCTCTGAATATCCATTGACCTGTATATATTTTTTTTTAGTAGACAACCCAAAGTATTGATCTAGGCCCATTTTGGTATATTTCATGCCACCATTTCAGCGCCAAATGCGATCAAATAAAAAAAATTGTTCATTTTTTCACAAATTTTTTCACAAACTTTAGGTTTCTCACTGAAATTATTTACAAACAGCTTGTGAAATTATGGCACAAATGGTTGTAAATTCTTCTCTGGGATCCCCTTTGTTCATAAATAGCAGACTTATATGGCTTTGGTGTTGCTTTTTGGTAATTAGAAGGCCACTAAATGCCACTGCGCACCAAACGTGTATTATGCCCAGCAGTGAAGGGGTTAATTAGGGAGCATGTAGGGAGCTTTTTGGGGTGATTTTAGCTTTAGTGTAGTGTAGTAGACAACCCCAAGTATTGATCTAGGCCCATTTTGGTATATTTCATGCCACCATTTCACCGCCAAATGCGATCAAATAAAAAAAAACGTTAAATTTTTCACAATTTTAGGTTTCTCACTGAAATCATTTACAAACAGCTTGTGCA
>NC_069500.1:372760505-372938005 GCF_027579735.1 Bombina bombina
AAATAGACAGGGCGGGCCGTGGACTCGATATATCACAAGAGAAAGAAATTTATCAGGTAAGCATAAATTCTGTTTTCTCTTGTAAGATGTAACGAGTCCATGGATTCATCCATACTTGTGGGATACCAATACCAAAGCTTTAGGACACGGATGAAGGGAGGGACAAGACAGGTACCTTAAACTGAAGGCACCACTGCTTGTAGAACCTTTCTCCCAAAAATAGCCTCCGAAGAAGCAAAAGTATCAAATTTGGAAAATTTGGAAAAAGTATGAAGCGAAGACCAAGTCGCCGCCTTACAAATCTGTTCAACAGAAGCCTAATTTTTAAAAGCCCATGTGGAAGCCACGGCTCTACAGGGAGTGCAGAATTATTAGGCAAATGAGTATTTTGACCACATCATCCTCTTTATGCATGTTGTCTTACTCCAAGCTGTATAGGCTCGAAAGCCTACTACCAATTATGCATATTAGGTGATGTGCATCTCTGTAATGAGAAGGGGTGTGGTCTAATGACATCAACACCCTATATCAGGTGTGCATAATTAGGCAACTTCCTTTCTTTGGCAAAATGGGTCAAAAGAAGGACTTGACAGACTCAGAAAAGTCAAAAATAGTGAGATATCTTGCAGAGGGATGCAGCACTCTTAAAATTGCAAAGCTTCTGAAGTGATCATCGAACAATCAAGTGTTTCATTCAAAATAGTCAACAGGGTCGCAAGAAGCGTGTGGAAAAACCAAGGCGCAAAATAACTGCCCATGAACTGAGAAAAGTCAAGCGTGCAGCTGCCAAGATGCCACTTGCCACCAGTTTGGCCATATTTCAGAGCTGCAACATCACTGGAGTTCCCAAAAGCACAAGGTGTGCAATACTCAGAGACATGGCCAAGGTAAGAAAGGCTGAAAGACGACCACCACTGAACAAGACACACAAGCTGAAACGTCAAGACTGGGCCAAGAAATATCTCAAGACTGATTTTTCTAAGGTTTTATGGACTGATGAAATGAGAGTGAGTCTTGATGGGCCAGATGGATGGGCCCGTGGCTGGATTGGTAAAGGGCAGAGAGCTCCAGTCAGACTCAGACGCCAGCAAGGTGGAGGTGGAGTACTGGTTTGGGCTGGTATCATCAAAGATGAGCTTGCGGGGCCTTTTCGGGTTGAGGATGGAGTCAAGCTCAACTCCCAGTCCTACTGCCAGTTTCTGGAAGACACCTTCTTCAAGCAGTGGTACAGGAAGAAGTCTGCATCCTTCAAGAAAAACATGATTTTCATGCAGGACAATGCTCCATCACACGCGTCCAAGTACTCCACAGCGTGGCTGGCAAGAAAGGGTATAAAAGAAAATCTAATGACATGGCCTCCTTGTTCACCTGATCTGAACCCCATTGAGAACCTGTGGTCCATCATCAAATGTGAGATTTACAAGGAGGGAAAACAGTACACCTCTCTGAACAGTGTCTGGGAGGCTGTGGTTGCTGCTGCACACAATGTTGATGGTGAACAGATCAAAACACTGACAGAATCCATGATGGCAGGCTTTTGAGTGTCCTTGCAAAGAAAGGTGGCTATATTGGTCACTGATTTGTTTTTGTTTTGTTTTTGAATGTCAGAAATGTATATTTGTGAATGTTGAGATGTTATATTGGTTTCACTGGTAAAAATAAATAATTGAAATGGGTATATATTTGTTTTTTGTTAAGTTGCCTAATAATTATGCACAGTAATAGTCACCTGCACACACAGATATCCCCCTAAAATAGCTATAACTAAAAACAAACTAAAAACTACTTCCAAAACTATTCAGCTTTGATATTAATGAGTTTTTTGGGTTCATTGAGAACATGGTTGTTGTTCAATAATAAAATGAATCCTCAAAAATACAACTTGCCTAATAATTCTGCACTCAGTGTAGTAGAATGAGCAGTAATTCTTTCAGGAGGCTGCTGGCCAGCAGTCTCATAAGCCATACGGATGATGCTTTTCACCCAAAAAGAAAGAGAGGTAGCCGTAGCCTTTTGACCTCTCCGCTTACCAGAATAGAAAACAAACAATGAAGATGTTTGACGGAAATCTTTGGTTGCTTGTAAGTAGAACTTTCAAGCACGAACCACATCAAGATTTTGCAACAGACGTTCCTTCTTTGAAGAAGGATTAGGACACAGCGAAGGAACAACAATTTCCTGATTGATATTCCTATTAGAAACAACCTTAGGAAGGAATCCAGGATTGGTACGTAAAACCACCTTATCTGCATGGAAAACAAGATAAGGTGAGTCACACTGTAAAGCAGATAACTCAGAAACTCTTCGAGCCGAAGAGATAGCTACTAACAACAAAACTTTCCAAGATAGAAGCTTAATATCTATGGAATGCATAGGTTCAAACGGAACCCCTTGAAGAACTTTAAGAACCAAGTTTAGGCTCCATGGCAGACCAACAGGTTTAAATACAGGCTTGATCCTGACCAAGGCCTGACTAAATGCTTGAACGACTGGAACATCTGCCAGACGTTTGTGTAAAAGAATAGATAAAGCAGATATTTGTCCCTTTAAGGAACTAGCTGATAACCCTTCTCCAATCCTTCTTGGAGAAAGGACAAAATTCTAGGAATCCTAATCTTACTCCATGAGTAATCCTTGGATTCACACCAACAAAGATATTTGCGCCAAATCTTATAATAGATTTTCCTGGTAACAGGCTTTCTAGCCTGAATCAGGGTATCAATGACCGACTCAGAGAAACCACGCTTTGATAGAATCAGGCGTTCAATCTCCAAGCAGTCAGACGCAGAGAAATTAGATTTGGATGCTTGAACGGACCTTGGATTAGAAGGTCCTGCCTCATTGGCAGAGTCCACGGTGGAACAGATGACATGTCCACCAGGTCTGCATACCACGTCCTGCGTGGCCACGCAGGTGCTATCAGAATCACCAAAGCTTTCTCCTGCTTGATTTTGGCAACCAGACGTGGGAGCAGAGGAAACGGTGGAAATACATAAGCCAGATTGAAGGACCAGGGCACTGCTAGAGAATCTATCAGTACCGCCTGGGGATCCCGGAACCTGGACCCGTAACAAGGAAGTTTGGCGTTCTGTCGGGACACCCCATAGCTGAGTCAGCTGGACAAATACCTCCGGATGGAGCTCCCACTCCCCCGGATGAAAAGTCTGACGACTTAGGAAATCCGCCTCCCAGTTCTCTACCCCTGGGATATGGATTGCTGAGAGATGGCTAGAGTGATTCTCCACCCATCGGATTATTTTGGTTACCTCCATCATCGCTAGAGAACTCTGTGTTCCTCCTTGATGATTGATATAGGCTACAGTCGTGATGTTGTCCGACTGAAATCTGATCAATTTGGCCGCAGCTAGCTGAGGCCACGCCTGAAGCGCACTGAATATCGCTCTCAGTTCTACAATGTTTATCGGAAGGAGAGATTCCTCCCGAGACCATAAACCCTGTGCTTTCAGGGATTTCCAGACTGCACCCCAGCCTAGCAGGCTGGCATCTGTCGTTACTATGAGCCACTCTGGCCTGCGGAAACACATTCCCTGAGACAGGTGGTCCTGAGACAACCACCAGAGAAGAGAATCTCTGGTCTTTTGGTCCAGATGCAGTTGAGGAGATAAATCTGCATAATGGTTACAGTGGTCTGAGGTGTAGGCGGGCATAAGGAACTATGTCCATTGCCGCTACCATGAGTCCGATTACCTCCATACACTGAGCCACTGATGGCCGAGGAATGGAATGAAGAGCTCAGCAAGTGATTAAAAGTTTTGATTTTCTGACCTCCGTCAGAAATATTTTCATGTCTACCGAGTCTATCGGAGTCCCTAGGAAGGAAACTCTTGTGAGAGGGACGAGAAAACTTTTTTATGTTCACCTTCCACCCGTGAGATCTCAGAAAAGCCAACACAATGTCCGTGTGAGACTTGGCTAGCTGGAAAGTCGACGCCTGAATTAAGATGTTGTCTAGATAAGGCGCCACTGCTATACCCCGCGGTCTTGGAACCTCCAAAAGGGACCCTAGCACCTTTGTGAAAATTCTGGGAGCCGTGGCCAACCCGAAGGGAAGGGCCACAAACTGGTAATGCCTGTCCAGAAAGGCGAACCTGAGGAATTGATGATGATCTCTGTGAATAGGGATGTGTAGATACGCCAGAATTTTGAGATCCAAGATTGGTCTGAAAGTTCCCTCTTTTTTTGGGAACCACAAACAGGTTGGAGTAAAAACCTAGCCCTTGTTTCGCTCTTGGAACAGTGCGGATCACTCCCATGGTATGTAGGTCTTCTACACAGCGTAAGAACGCCTCTCTCTTTTTCTGGTTTGCAGACAATTGAGAAATGTGAAATCTCCCCCTTGGGGGGGGGGTCTTTGAAGTCCAGAAGATATCCTTGGGACGCAATTTCTAAAGCCCAGGAATCGTGAACATCTCTTGCCCAAGCCTGAGCAAAGAGAGAGAGTCTGCCCCCTACTAGATCCTGACCCGGATCAGGGGCTACCCCTTTATGCTGTCTTAGAGGCAGCAGCAGGCTTCTTGGCCTGTTTACCTTTGTTCCAAGTCTGGTTAGGTATCCAGACTGACTTGGATTGGACAGAATTCCCCTCTTGCTTTGCTGCAGGGGAAGCTGAAGCGGGACCACCCTTGAAGTTCCAAAAGGAACGAAAATTATTTTGTTTGGTCCTCATCTTATTTGTTTTATCCTGAGGGAGGGCATAGCCTTTCCCTCCAGAGAAGTATGAAATAATTTCTTTCAGTGCAGGCCGAATAGGGTCTTTCCTTTGAAAGGGATGTTCAACTATTTAGATTTTGATGACACATCAGCAGACCAGGACTTAAGCCATAACGCCCTGCGTGCTAAAATGGCAAAACCTGAATTCTTTGCCGCTAATTTAGCCATTTGGAAAGCGGCATCTGTAATGAAAGAATAAGGCAACTTAAGGGCCTTAATTCTATCCATAATATCTTCTAATGGGGTCTCCACCTGGAGAGCCTCTTCTAGAGCCTCAAACCAGAAAGCAGCTGCAGTAGTTACAGGAACAAGGCATGCAATAGGTTGGAGAAGAAAACCTTGATGAACAAAAATTTTCTTTAGGAGACCCTCTAATTTTTTATCCATAGGATCTTTGAAAGCACAACTGTCTTTGATAGGTGTAGTTGTACGCTTAGCAAGAGTAGAAATAGCTCCCTCCACCTTATGAACGGTCTGCCACGAGTCCTGTATGGTGTCAGATATGGGAAACATTTTCTTAAAAACAGGAGGGGGATTGAACGGAGTAGCTGGTCTATCCCACTCCTTGGTAACAATAGTCACAATCCTCTTAGGGACTGGAAACACATCAGTGTAAACAGGAACCTCTAAGTATCTGTCCATTTTACACAATTTCTCTGGGACCACTATAGGGTCACAATCGTCTAGAGTAGCTAATACCTCCTTGAGCAATAAGCGGAGGTGTTCAAGCTTAAATTTAAAGGCCGTCGTATCAGAATCTGTCTGAGGGAGCGTCTTTCCTGAATCAGAAATCTCTCCCTCAGATAACAAATCCCTTACCCCTACTTCAGAACATTGTGAGGGTATATCGGATACGGCTACTAAAGCGTCAGACGGCTCAGCATTTGTTCTTAACCCAGAGCTGTCACGCTTTCCTTGTAAACCAGGCAGTTTAGAGAAAACCTCTGTGAGGGTTTTATTCATAACTGTGGCCATGTCTTGTAAAGTAAATGAATTTGACGCACTAGAGGTACTTGGCGTCACTTGTGCGGGCGTTACTGGTTGTGACACTTGGGGAGGGCTAGATGCTCATTTCCTTCTAACTGAGAATCATCTATTGCAATATTTTTAAGTGCTAAAATATGCTCTTTATAATTTATAGACATATCAGTGCAAGTGGGACACATTCTAAGAGGTGGTTCCAAAATGGGTTCTAAACACATAAAACAAGGATTTTCCTTGGTGTCAGACATGTTAAACAGGCTAGTAATGTAACAAGCAAGCTTGGAAAACACTTTAATTAAAGTAAATAACACTTTAAACAAAAACGGTACTGTGCCTTTAAGAGAAAAAAGCTGCACAAACTCTGCAAAACAGTGTAAAAAAGCAGTAAACACAGCAGCATCATAAAGCCTTAGTAACTTTGCACCACTATGCAAATAAACCATTAACCCCTTAATGTAAAAACCGGATTGAAAAAACTCCAAAACCGGTAAAATAACATTAAGCACCTTGCCACAGCTCTGCTGTGGCGCCTACCTGCCCTTTAGGAACGATTTGTGGGGAAAATAAACTCTTTACAGCCCTCAAATACAGCAGGAACCTCTGGAGAAGTAGCTGGATGCTTCTGAGGTAAAGAAACTGCGCAACTGAGGCGCGAAAATAGGCCCCTCCCACCTCACTCGATGTTATGGGGCCTAAAAGAAACATAACAGAGTGTTTCTTAAACTAGCCATGTGGGTTAATAACCCTTAAACAAGCCCCAAAGACCCTCAAAAAATTTTTATATTTGCAATTGAACCAAAACGTTTTTTCCTAACAGTGTCAGCAGTAAATATGACGCCTTTATGCAAGCTTGGATTCCGCTTTTACTGAATACAGCTTACCTTTCCCTCATAGGGATATTGCCAGCCTTTTCTAGAAATAACAGTCTTTCTAGAAAAAAAATAGACTGAACATACCTTAATGCAGTTTAGCCTGCAAACTGTTCCCCCAACTGAAGTTTTCCTGTACTCTTCAGCCCTTGTGAGAACAGCAGTGGATCTTAGTTACAAAATGCTAAGATCATCATCTTCCTTGCAGAAATCTTCATCCCTTTTCTGCCAGAGAGTAAATAGTACACACCGGTACCATTTAAAATAACAAACTTTTTGCTTGAGAAAATAAAAACTAACATTTTTGTCACCACACTCACTTTGCCCTTCCTAGCAGTTAAAGGATTACAAACTTTTGCCAGTTTTTGTATAAACAAAACACATATACTAAATAATGTATATTAAAGTAAAATTACCAACCTCAAACTCTTGTAAATCAAAGCCTTATTTACTTAGAAAATCTATTTTTATTTTTCGATGATAACGTCATGCAATCCAGCCCACTATTTTAGCACCTACGTGTATGCAAACATAAACCAACCGTGTTCGCCGCTTATGCATATAATTAAAAGTCAAATTGTTCCACATTCGCATGGGCACAAAAACAGCACCAATTGCGCTTGCGCATTTTGTACTACTGACGTCGTAATTACCAACACCTAAATGGGAATAACGCATGCGCATTTTCAAGCTCAATCGATGTTATCGTCTATCCAGGCTTTCTACGCTGAAATTCTACAAGAGATTCTACAAGACTTACTTATCAATACGCTGATGGATCTTATTATGTAAGATCGATAGAGCGAGCCTTCTGTGTCGGAGCAGGTCTGGAAGAGAGTGACGTTGCGCAATCTTGCACATGCGCTGTTAGAAATTTGGCCGCCATATTCAAACTGCGGTTTGCACACAGGATTGGATAGGAGCGGTAGACACCCACGGAGTGGGTTCGGAAAAAAATATTTTTTGGAAAAAAGATTGCAGCGTTTAGGTAGAAAAGTCATAATGACATCCTATGGAAAATATGTTTATAACAGATTAAAGAAATGTAAAAAGCAAACTTACATTGAGCTTACAGTGGTCCTTTAAGCAGGCAGAGAGAATGACTGGGGGTGGAGCTTAAGGGAGGAGCTATATAGACAGCTCTGCTGTGGGTGCTCAGTCAATATAACAAAATGGACTCGAGCTAGAGTGCATTGGTTCTTGATTTTTACATGCAGACATTTGCAAAGGTGTAACCTATATTGTTTTATTGCTCCTAGCAGATATTCGGTTTTCTTAGAGACATTATCTATTATGATAATTTTATATTTAAGATTATGTTGTGCCCTATACAATACTTGTTTTCATATTCATAGCAATAATGAGCCCACATATTTACACATTTTCAACAAGAACCGTGTACCTGCTTTGTTCTACAACCTTCTCACTTTCCTTATTCAATATCTTGCTCCACTGTTTATATGTTTATGATAAGATATTTACTTCTTCAATAGAAAGCAGTTTTCATGTTAGCTATATTTAATGACAACTAAGTTAGAGAAAAACAGAATTTATGTTTACCTGATAAATTTCTTTCTCCTACGGTGTGTCCGGTCCACGGCTTCATCCTTACTTGTGGGATATTCTCATTCCCTACAGGAAGTGGCAAAGAGAGCACAACAGCAGAGCTGTCCATATAGCTCCCCCTCTAGCTCCGCCCCCCAGTCATTCGACCGACGGTCAGGAGAAAAAGGAGAATCATAGGGTGCATTGGTGACTGTAGTGCACAAAAACAAAAATTTTAAACCTGACTAAAAGCCAGGGCGGGCCGTGGACCGGACACACCGTAGGAGAAAGAAATTTATCAGGTAAACATAAATTCTGTTTTCTCCTACATTGGTGTGTCCGGTCCACGGCTTCATCCTTACTTGTGGGAACCAATACCAAAGCTTTAGGACACGGATGAAGGGAGGGAGCAAGTCAGGTAACCTAAATGGAAGGCACCACTGCTTGTAAAACCTGTCTCCCAAAAATAGCCTCCAAAGAAGCATAAGTATCGAATTTGTAAAATTTGGCAAAAGTATGCAGAGAAGACCACATCGCTGCCTTACAGATCTGTTCAACAGAAGCCTCAATCTTGAAGGCCCATGTGGAAGCCACAGCTCTAGTAGAATGAGCAGTAATTTGTTCAGGAGGCTGCCGTCCGGCAGTCTCATAAGCCAATCGGATGATGCTTTTTAACCAGAAGGAAAGAGAGGTAGCAGTAGCTTTCTGACCTCTCCTCTTACCAGAATAGACGACAAACAATGAAGAAGATGTCTGTCTGAAATCCTTTGTTGCGTCTAGAAAGAATTTTAAAGCACGAACCACATCTAGATTGTGTAACAAACGTTCCTTTTTAGAAACTGGATTAGGACACAGAGAAGGAACAACTATTTCCTGGTTAATATTCCTATTGGAAACCACCTTTGGAAGAAAACCAGGTTTGGTACGTAAAACGATCTTATCTGTATGGAACACCAGATAGGGTGAATTCCACTGCAAAGCAGACAATTCAGAAACTCTTCTAGCAGAAGAAATAGCAACCAAAATCAAAACTTTCCAAGATAGTAACTTAATATCTATGGAATGTAAAGGTTCAAACGGAACCCCTTGAAGAACTGAAAGAACTAAATTTAGACTCCATGGAGGAGTCACAGGTCTGTAGACAGGCTTAATTCTGACCAACGCCTCTATGAACGCCTGAACATCTGGCATGGCTGCCAGACGTTTGTGTAACAAGACAGACAGAGCAGATATCTGTCCCTTTAAGGAACTAAAGCAGAGAAAAAGGGCGCCTCCTAGTGTAGCCAATAAATCACAAATGGAGTATAAAAAAAAAAAAACATACTCACAATGTAGAAAGGCAGAGGTAATGCCTAGGAGAGTGGTCTGGAAACTTGACAGTGTCCCAGTAAACTGTGCACCGTGCAGTGGCTGCTCCTCCCAAAATCAGAAAAAGAATCTGTAGTAGGAAAAGATGTGGAACAAAAGAGGGTGACCCCTAGTGCAAATCAGTTATGAAGATATATTGAGTATCAACTTAGTAACAAGGGAATACTCACAAATTGTATTGCACACTGTAGTGCAAATGGAGCATACTAGGTATATTATGGTGACCTAGTGCACATTTAAACCAGGGTAGTGCTGCTGCAGTGGGAGATGAACTCCAAGTAAGCTGTGGATGAACGTCAGGACCGAAAAACAGAAGACTCCAGTAAAAAGTGGATATAAAAGATTTAATAAAAACAAGTGGTTTTAAAAAAACAGATCAGACAATGAACCTGTGTTAAAAACCATGCTACGCGTTTCTAAGCGCTGACCGCGCTTTTTCCTCAGGCAAATGATACTAACTGAACTGGAGTCTCCTATATATATACCCATGCACATTTGGTGATAGGCAGCTGTGTTCAATTGAACAGGTGTTACATTGATTGGCCACAATGGTTGCTAACAACAAGTTGGAAATTTGCAAACACATTTTTTTGAAAAAAATAAATACATATTTAAAACTGTAATGTAACAAAGTAACAATATGGTAAGAATAATACAAAGAATAAATTGCAAATATTATGAACTGTCAAACTTTCAAACATATAGTGTTGTCATGTAGTGTGCAAAGCGATATTACAAAATGTGTGTAAATTATATCAACATGATAGGCTATAATGTTTCACAAATACCAATACTTGATGGAAAGACCTCCGAAAAAAATATATGTTGACATCGCTATAAAATATATCGTGAAAACATCAAATTAGAAAATTACGGGCAAAAATTATTCATGAATGAAAAACAGAGGGGGTGTGTGGAACTCAACCAATGGGAACAAACTAGTAAATTCCTCTGAACTAGGTCATTTCTACAATATAACATTCCGCTTAAACCGATCGTTCTCTATATATATTTTACTTGAGCATATGTACATATTTTAACTTTTTTACTGTTGCGTTGAAATAATGGGGGATCGGTAATTGTACCAGATATAGCGATATTATTAATTTTCGTCTTAGTTCAGAGGAATTTACTAGTTTGTTCCCATTGGTTGAGTTCCACACAACCCCTCTGTTTTTCATTTATGAATCATTTTTGCCCGTAATTTTCTAATTTGATGTTTTCACGATATATTTTATAGCGATGTCAACATATATTTTTTTCGGAGGTCTTTCCATCAAGTATTGGTATTTGTGAAACATTATAGCCTATCATGTTGATATAATTTACACACATTTTGTATTATCGCTTTGCACACTACATGACAACACTATATGTTCGAAAATTAGACTTATTTTTTGCTTTGAAAGGTCTATCCTGTGGAAGGGCATGGCCCTTTCCCCCAGTGATGTCTGAAATAATCTCTTTCAATTCTGGCCCGAATAGGGTCTTACCCTTGAAAGGAATAGTAAGCAATTTTGTTTTGGACGACACATCCGCCGACCAAGATTTTAGCCAAAGCGCCCTGCGCGCCACTATTGCAAAACCTGAATTTTTCACCGCTAATTTAGCTAATTGAAAAGCGGCATCTAAAATAAAGGAATTAGCCAACTTCAGTGCGTGAATTCTGTCCATGACTTCATCATATGGAGTCTCCTTCTGGAGCAAAATTTCTAGTTCATCGAACCAAAAAGACGCCGCCGTGGTGACAGGAATAATGCACGAAATTGGTTGAAGAAGGAAACCTTGCTGAACAAAAATTTTATTAAGCAATCCTTCAAATTTTTTATCCATAGGATCTTTGAAAGCGCAACTGTCCTCTATTGGAATAGTTGTGCACTTAGCTAACGTTGAAACTGCCCCCTCTACCTTAGGGACCGTCTGCCATGCGTCCCTTCTGGGGTCAACAATGGGGAACATTTTCTAAAATATAGGAGGGGGAACAAAAGGAACACCTGGCTTCTCCCACTCCTTAGTCACTATATCCGCCATCTTAGGCATCGCAAACGCATCAGTGTGTATTGAGACCTCTAGGAAATTGTCCATTTTACACAATTTTTCTGGGATCACCAAAGGATCACAATCATCAAGTGCAGCTAGGACCTCCTTAAGTAGGGCGCGGAGGTGTTCTAGCTTAAATTTAAATGTTATGGTATCAGGCTCTTGCCTGCTGAGAAACTTTTCCTGTCAGAAATTTCTCCCTCAGACAGGCCCTCCCTCACCGCCAATTCAGCTTGATGTGAGGGCACTACAGATAAATTATCCTCTGCGTCTGCTTGCTCATTGTCTGTGTTTAAAACTGAGCAATCATGCTTCCTAGGAAAGGCTGGCAGTTTGGATAAAAAATGCTAATTGTTGCATAGTAATCGCAATTGGTGCGCTAGATGTACTGGGCATCGCCTGCGCGGGCATAGCTGGTGTTGACACAGAAGGAGAGGAAAGCAAGCTATCTTCACTACCTTCAGCTAAAGAATAATCTTGGGCTATATTTTTAAGTGTGATTGTACTGTCCTTAAAGGGACAGTATACTGTAAAATAGTTTTTCCCTTAATGTGTTTACAATTGCTTTTTTTACCAACTGCAGAGTAAAAAATTTATGAAAATTAGCTTTTTAAGGCTTATTTGTGTATATTAAAGCTCTGATTTTGTGTTTTGAAGCAACAACCTAATAAAATGGGTTGAGCTTGTAGATATAATCAGATCTCATTATTGTATCACATTGTGCAAATATACCTGCTTCTTTATCTGATATCTGTCCTTAAAACAATCACCAATTCATTTTTAGAGAACAATGGAAAATCAACATTTTATTACCTTATCTCTGCTATATCGCACTGGGAGTGTAATTTCTTCTGCTGGCTGTGTTTACAAAGCTTATCTATAGCTGGTACGCGCGGCCACAAACTTTCAGAATAGGTGGGGATACCACATGCTAAATCAACAATTTCAAATGCCAATATAAGGGTAAAGGAGCTACTTGTAAACAATTTAATACACTCCAGCAGGTAAAGTGGATCATTGGGAACAAATTAAAGGGGAGAAAATTTTTGAGTAAACTGTCCCTTTAAGCTGGTTGGACGCTATGGAACACTGCACACATAAATTTAATGGGGGAACCACCTTGGCCTTTGGACATACAGAACATAGTCTATCTGAAGATTCAGACATGTTTGACAGGCTTAAACAGAACTACAATGCAATAAAAATTATTTTTGACAAAAACGTTACTGTCTCTTTAAATAATAAAAGAGCACACATTATTACTGAAACATCAAAAAACCATGAAATAAACATCCGATTTTAATGAAATTTTCACCACAGAGCCTTAATGCTTTGAAAAGATTGCACACAAATTTTCAGACCAATTAACCCCTTAATGCCCAAACCGGAGCTAAAAACAGTTATTAACCGGTTAACACACTACAGTACTAGCCCCAGCTTCTCCTGTAGCCTTTACCTTTCTTAGGGATTATTTTAGTAGGAAATAAGCCTCTCTGGAGTCCTTTCTGTTGCCCCACATGAAGCTGCATGGACTGCCTAGGCAAAAACAACTGCACAATTGAGGCCTGAAAATGAGGCCTCCTCCCTCTTCATTCCAGAGTGGAGGGGCCTTTCTGACTAGATTTAGGTGTCCAAATAAGTGCCAGGCCGAAATTAAACCCCAAAAGTGTTTTAAAGTCTGAAAAAACACCTTATTTATAGTGAAAAACATGCTAAAAAGCAATCGATTTTAAAGCCCACAATAGTGTCAACCAGCATAGAGCCCTAAATATAAGCCATCATTTTAGAGTCTAAGAAAAAAATGGCTTACCTATCCCAGAGGGAATTTCTATAGTGAATATATAAAAGTCCACAGCACTGTATCATTCAAAATATTTTATTCTCTGTACATAACAGGTACTCAAACAGCGACGTTTCGAGTGTTGCCACTCTTACTCATGCTAGTTACAAACTATCAATTGCAGCAATTTAAAACCCTCAGTTTGGCGCCAACCACTCTTCAGGTGGATCTGCTGCCCTCTTCTGTTCATTTCTAATAATACATTAAAAACATTTCCAATTACATGATACTATGTAACAAAAATTTAAATACAATGTTTGCTTACATTAAAGTTATTTCTTTTACTCTTTCCGTCTCTGATAGATCATATTTTAGCCGGATCACGTTTTAATTTTACACTTTAGTTATATTTTAAACAGTACTTTTCCAAGATTATACTTTAAACAGTGTTTTTCTAGACAGTAAATAATTATATTATTTGAAAAGAGTTACACTATCCTAAGTGAAAATTGTGTGTAAAAAAAGTAATTTTACTGTTTAATAGTTTTACAGAAAAATAGTTTTACAGAAAAAATAGTTTTACAGAAAAATAGACCAATCAAAGTCCCTATTGAGCCCATTAGGTTCCATACTTCCCAATTCAAAGATCCAAAACATTTCTTTTTGTTTTAGTATCTTTTCTCTATCACCTCCATTTCTTTGTGGACCCACACTATCGATCACTTGCCACCTTAATTGGCTTATCTGGTGGCCACATTTTAGGAAGTGATGGGACACAGGGGCTTCAGTGTTCTTACACCTTATGTTTGAGCGATGCTGGCATATCCTGTCTCTGATCATACGGGTAGTCTCCCCTATGTAGATCAGAGAACAGGAACATTTTATGAGATAGATTACATATTTAGAATCACAGGTATAGTAATCTCTTATCTCATATTTTTTCCCATTTCTTGGGTGATAGAAATATTTGCCTTTTATAATAGAGTGACAACTCATACAGCCCAGGCATGGGAATGAACCTCTACTTTTATTACCAATAAATGCCTGTCTCCCCTGCTTCTTAGAGCCAACATCTGTATGTGTTAGTTGATCTCTCAGATTTCTTACTCTTTTAAACGCCATTAATGGCGGATTTTTAAATATTTCTATACCTTTATTGCATTCGCTCAAAACATGCCAATGTCTATTTATAATTCGTTTTACATCCTCACTTGCAGGACTATATTGGGTAACCAAAACCAATTTATCTCCTTTTTTACTTTTAACCACACTTTGTTCCTTAGACCTTACTTTATCTATGTGTTTATCAACAATTTCCTTAGGATATCCTCTATCTAGGAATTTTTGCTGCATCTCTCTAAGTCTGATTTCTTTAGTATCTGGATTGGTGACTATTCTGTCTACTCTTAATAGTTGACTCTTTGGTAATGAGTTAAGTAACCCTTTGGGATGGAAACTTCTGTAATCTAATAGTGTGTTCCTGTCTGTCTCCTTACTATAAATGTCAAAGATTAACTTTCTTCCTTCCTTAATTACTCTAGTATCTAGAAAGGTCACTGTCTCTTCACTCCACTCTGCTGTGAACTCTAGACCAGGGACTGCCCCATTAATTTCCTTCACAAATTCCAATAGGGACTCAACGCTGCCCCACCATATGCCAAATACATCATCTATGAAACGCCACCAGGTGGCGCCATATTTTCTAAATTTATCATTTTCATAGATTATTCTCTCCTCAATTTCATTCATGAATAAATTGGCATATGATGGGGCAACGTTGGTCCCCATTGCTGTACCCTTAATCTGAATGTACCAATCATCCTGGAACATAAAGTGGTTCCAATACAGAATAAGTCTCAGTAACTCTTCAATAAATTCAACTTGTGAATCTGAACATTTTGTATTCAATTTGCATACTTTTTTTACTATTCCTATCCCTGTTTCATGTTTGATGGCCGTGTAAAGACTCTTTACATCCATTGTATATAATAGGAATTTTTCAGATTCAAAGTATAGATCTTTGGCCTTATTTAAAAAATCTCCTGTATCTTTGAGGTATGAAGATATTTGTTTTACCTCCGGTTGCAAAATCTTATCTAGAAAAGTTGAAAACATAATTTATGCTTACCTGATAAATTTATTTCTCTTGTAGTGTATCCAGTCCACGGATCATCCATTACTTATGGGATATTAACTCCTCCCCAACAGGAAGTGCAAGAGGATTCACCCAGCAGAGCTGCTATATAGCTCCTCCCCTAACTGCCATTACCAGTCATTCGACCGAAAACATGCAGAGAAAGGAAAACCATAGGGTGCAGTGGTGACTGTAGTTTAATGGAAAAATTACCTGCCTTAAAGTGACAGGACGGGCCGTGGACTGGATACACTACAAGAGAAATAAATTTATCAGGTAAGCATAAATTATGTTTTCTCTTGTTAAGTGTATCCAGTCCACGGATCATCCATTACTTATGGGATACCAATACCAAAGCTAAAGTACACGGATGACGGGAGGGACAGGCAGGCTCTTTATATGGAAGGAACCACTGCCTGAAGAACCTTTCTCCCAAAAAACAGCCTCCGAAGAAGCAAAAGTGTCAAATTTGGAAAATTTGGAAAAAGTATGAAGAGAAGACCAAGTTGCAGCCTTGCAAATCTGTTCAACAGAAGCCTCATTCTTAAAGGCCCAAGTGGAAGCCACAGCTCTAGTAGAATGTGCTGTAATTCTTTCAGGAGGCTGCTGTCCAGCAGTCTCATAGGCTAACCGTATTATGCTACGAAGCCAAAAGGAGAGAGAGGTAGCCGAAGCTTTTTGACCTCTCCTCTGACCAGAATAAACGACAAACAGGGAAGACGTTTGTCGAAAATCCTTAGTTGCCTGTAGATAAAATTTCAGGGCACGGACTACATCTAGATTGTGTAGCAGACGTTCCTTTTTCGAAGAAGGATTAGGACACAAAGATGGAACCACAATCTCTTGATTGATATTCCTGTTAGTGACCACCTTAGGTAGGAACCCAGGTTTAGTACGCAGAACTACCTTGTCTGAATGAAAAATCAGATAAGGAGAATCACAATGTAAGGCAGATAACTCAGAGACTCTTCGAGCCGAGGAAATCGCCATTAAAAACAGAACTTTCCAAGATAACAACTTGATATCAATGGAATGAAGGGGTTCAAACGGAACCCCCTGTAAAACATTAAGAACTAAGTTCAAACTCCATGGTGGAGCAACAGTTTTAAACACAGGCTTGATCCTAGCTAAAGCCTGACAAAAAGCTTGAACGTCCGGAACTTCTGACAGACGTTTGTGTAAAAGAATGGACAGAGCTGAAATCTGTCCCTTTAAGGAACTAGCGGATAAACCCTTTTCTAAACCTTCTTGTAGAAAAGACAATATCCTCGGAATCCTAACCTTACTCCATGAGTAACTCTTGGATTCGCACCAATATAAGTATTTGCGCCATATCTTATGGTAAATCTTTCTGGTAACAGGCTTCCTAGCCTGTATTAAGGTATCAATAACTGACTCAGAAAAACCACGTTTTGATAAAATCAAGCGTTCAATTTCCAAGCAGTCAGCTTCAGAGAAATTAGATTTTGATGTTTGAAGGGACCCTGGATCAGAAGGTCCTGTTTCAGAGGTAGCGACCAAGGTGGACAGGATGACATCTGCATGATCTGCATACCAAGTCCTGCGTGGCCATGCAGGCACTATTAGAATCACTGATGCTCTCTCCTGTTTGATTCTGGCAATCAATCGAGGAAGCATCGGGAAGGGTGGAAACACATAAGCCATCCCGAAGGTCCAAGGTGCTGTCAAAGCATCTATCAGAACCGCTCCCGTATCCCTGGATCTGGACCCGTAACGAGGAAGCTTGGCGTTCTGTCGAGACGCCATGAGATCTATCTCTGGTTTGCCCCAACGTCGAAGTATTTGGGCAAAGACCTCCGGATGAAGTTCCCACTCCCCCGGATGAAAAGTCTGACGACTTAAGAAATCCGCCTCCCAGTTCTCCACTCCCGGGATGTGGATTGCTGACAGGTGGCAAGAGTGAGACTCTGCCCAGCGAATTATCTTTGATACTTCCATCATTGCTAGGGAGCTTCTTGTCCCTCCCTGATGGTTGATGTAAGCTACAGTCGTGATGTTGTCCGACTGAAACCTGATGAACCCCCGAGTTGTTAACTGGGGCCAAGCCAGAAGGGCATTGAGAACTGCTCTCAATTCCAGAATGTTTATTGGTAGGAGACTCTCCTCCTGATTCCATTGTCCCTGAGCCTTCAGAGAATTCCAGACAGCACCCCAACCTAGTAGGCTGGCGTCTGTTGTTACAATTGTCCAGTCCGGCCTGCTGAATGGCATCCCCCTGGACAGATGTGGCCGAGAAAGCCACCATAGAAGAGAATTTCTGGTCTCTTGATCCAGATTCAGAGTAGGGGACAAGTCTGAGTAATCCCCATTCCACTGACTTAGCATGCACAATTGCAGCGGTCTGAGATGTAGGCGTGCAAAGGGTACTATGTCCATTGCTGCTACCATTAAGCCGATCACCTCCATGCATTGAGCTACTGACGGGTGTTGAATGGAATGAAGGACACGGCATGCATTTTGAAGCTTTGTTAACCTGTCTTCTGTCAGGTAAATCTTCATTTCTACAGAATCTATAAGAGTCCCCAAGAAGGGAACTCTTGTGAGTGGAAAGAGAGAACTCTTCTTTTCGTTCACCTTCCATCCATGCGACCTTAGAAATGCCAGTACTAACTCTGTATGAGACTTGGCAGTTTGAAAGCTTGAAGCTTGTATCAGAATGTCGTCTAGGTACGGAGCTACCGCAATTCCTCGCGGTCTTAGTACCGCCAGAAGAGCACCCAGAACCTTTGTGAAGATTCTCGGAGCCGTAGCCAATCCGAATGGAAGAGCTACAAATTGGTAATGCCTGTCTAGAAAGGCAAACCTTAGATACCGGTAATGATCCTTGTGAATCGGTATGTGAAGGTAAGCATCCTTTAAATCCACTGTGGTCATGTACTGACCCTTTTGGATCATGGGTAAAATTGTCCGAATAGTCTCCATTTTGAACGATGGAACTCTTAGGAATTTGTTTAGGATCTTTAAATCCAGGATTGGCCTGAAAGTTCCCTCTTTTTTGGGAACCACAAACAGATTTGAGTAAAACCCTTGTCCCTGTTCCGACCGTGGAACTGGATGGATTACTCCCATTAATAAAAGCTCTTGTACGCAGCGTAGAAACGCCTCTTTCTTTATTTGGTTTGTTGACAACCTTGACAGATGAAATCTCTCTCTTGGGGGAGAGTATTTGAAGTCCAGAAGGTATCCCTGAGATATTATCTCTAGCGCCCAGGGATCCTGGACATCTCTTGCCCAAGCCTGGGCGAAGAGAGAAAGTCTGCCCCCCCACTAGATCCGTTCCCGGATCGGGGGCCCTCAATTCATGCTGTTTTAGGGGCACCAGCAGGTTTCCTGGCCTGCTTGCCCTTGTTCCAGGACTGGTTAGGTCTCCAGCCTTGTCTGTAGCGAGCAACAGATCCTTCTTGTTTTGGAGCAGAGGAAGTTGATGCTGCTCCTGCTTTGAAATTCCGAAAGGAACGAAAATTAGATTGTCTAGCCTTAGGTTTGGCTCTGTCTTGAGGCAGGGCATGGCCTTTACCTCCTGTAATGTCAGCGATAATTTCTTTCAATCCGGGCCTGAATAAGGTCTGCCCTTTGAAAGGTATATTAAGAAATTTAGACTTAGAAGTAACGTCAGCTGACCAGGATTTTAGCCACAGTGCTCTGCGCGCCTGAATGGCGAATCCGGAATTCTTAGCCGTAAGCTTAGTTAAATGTACTACGGCATCTGAAATAAATGAGTTAGCTAACTTAAGAGCTTTAAGCCTGTGTGTAATCTCATCTAATGGAGCTGATTCAAGTGTCCCTTCCAGAGACTCAAACCAAAATGCTGCTGCAGCCGTGACAGGCGCAATGCATGCAAGGGGTTGCAATATAAAACCTTGTTGAACAAACATTTTCTTAAGGTAACCCTCTAACTTTTTATCCATTGGATCTGAAAAGGCACAGCTATCCTCCACCGGGATAGTGGTACGCTTAGCTAAAGTA
Organism: Bombina bombina; assembly: GCF_027579735.1. NCBI lineage: Eukaryota > Metazoa > Chordata > Amphibia > Anura > Bombinatoridae > Bombina > Bombina bombina. Next base: position 372,779,944 of record NC_069500.1, read on the forward strand.
GAAACTGCTCCCTCCACCTTAGGGATCGTTTGCCATAAGTCCCGTGTGGTGGTGTCTATTGGAAACATCTTTCTAAATATCGGAGGGGGTGAGAACGGCACACCGGGTCTATCCCACTCCTTAGTAACAATTTCAGTAAGTCTCTTAGGTATAGGAAAAACGTCAGTACTCAACGGTACCGCAAAATATTTATCCAACCTACACATTTTTTCTGGTATTGCAACTGTGTTACAATCATTCAGAGCCGCTAACACCTCCCCTAGTAATACACGGAGGTTTTCCAGCTTAAATTTAAAATTTGAAATATCTGAATCCAATCTGTTTGGATCAGAACCGTCAGCCGCAGAATGAAGCTCTCCGTCCTCATGTTCTGCAAGTTGTGACGCAGTATCTGACATGGCCCTAACATTATCAGCGCACTCTGTTCTCACCCCAGAGTGATCACGCTTACCTCTTAGTTCTGGTAATTTAGCCAAAACTTCAGTCATAACAGTAGCCATATCCTGTAATGTGATTTGTAATGGCCGCCCAGATGTACTCGGCGCCACAATATCACGCACCCCCCGAGCGGGAGATGCAGGTACTGACACGTGAGGCAAGTTAGTCGGCATAACTCTCCCCTCGTTGTTTGGTGAAATGTGTTCAATTTGTACAGATTGACTTTTATTTAAAGTAGCATCAATACAGTTAGTACATAAATTTCTATTGGGCTCCACTTTGGCATTAGCACATATAGCACAGATGTCTTCCTCTGAATCAGACATGTTTAACACACTAGCAAATAAACTAGCAACTTGGAAATACTTTTCAAGTAATTTACTATAATATGAAAACGTACTGTGCCTATAAGAAGCACAGAAAGAGTTATGACAGTTGAAAGTTAATAAACTGAAAGGTTATAGCATCAAATCTTTGTAAAAAACACAATTTTAGCAAAGGCTTGTTCCCATTAGCGAAGGATAACTAACCCTGATAGCAGAAAAAAAAGTTACAGAAATAAACGTTTTTTATCACAGTCAACTACAATCTCACAGCTCTGCTGTGAATGATTACCTCCCACAAAACAAGTTTTGAAGACCCCTGAGTTCTGTAGAGATGAACCGGATCATGCAGGAAATACAATGAGCTTCTGACTGAATTTTTTGACCTCCCCCTCACACACAACAGTGAGAGAGATCAGTAAACTGTCATAAATTAAATAAAACAACTGCCAAGTGGAAAAAATAATGCCCAAAACATTTTATTCACCCAGTACCTCAGAAAATGAAACGATTTTACATGCCAGCAAAAAACGTTTAACATAAATTAAGTGTTATTAAAGAGCCTGTTGCCAGTCCCTGCAAATTAGGCTAAAGCCTTATGCACACAGTATAATTCCAGTGAAGTGCCATTCCCCAGAATACTGAAGTGTAAAATATACATACATGACAGCCTGATACCAGATGCTGCTACTGCATTTAAGGCTGAGTTTACATTATATCGGTATGGCAGAATTTTCTCATCAATTCCATTGTCAGAAAATAATAAGCTGCTACATACCTCTTTGCAGATTAATCTGCCCGCTGTCCCCTGATCTGAAGTTTACCTCTCCTCAGATGGCCGAGAAACAGCAATATGATCTTAACTACGCCGGCTAAAATCATAGTAAAAACTCAGGTAGATTCTTCTTCAAATTCTACCAGAGAAGGAATAACACACTCCGGTGCTATTATAAAATAACAAACTTTTGATTGAAGGTATAAAACTAAATATAATCACCATAGTCCTCTCACACATCCTATCTAGTCGTTGGGTGCAAGAGAATGACTGGTAATGGCAGTTAGGGGAGGAGCTATATAGCAGCTCTGCTGGGTGAATCCTCTTGCACTTCCTGTTGGGGAGGAGTTAATATCCCATAAGTAATGGATGATCCGTGGACTGGATACACTTAACAAGAGAAATATTAGTTAAAGCTGAGTTGACACTCGAGACTATGGGCCTCCCCGGTGGTCTAGTAAGATCTTTATGTACCTTGGGTACCGTATAAAAGATGGGATTCTTGGGGTCTTTATTAAATAAATAATCCTTTAGTTTTTTGTCAATTAATTTATTATCAAATGCTTTATTAATAATTCCTTACACCTCTTTCTGTATTTTACTGACTGGATTATAACTGATCTTGACATACGTATCTTCATCTTTAAGCTGACTTAGTATTTCATTTATGTAGTACCCTTTATCAAGCACCACTGTTGCCCCGCCCTTATCTGCTTTTTTAATTGTCACTTCACTAGATTTGTTCTTCAAAATTTTTATTGCATCAAACTCATCCTTAGTTAAATTTACCCCTGCATTTTTACTCTTATAAGGCATTTTTAGTTTTTTCTTCTCATTTTTTGTTTCAGTTTGCCTATATCATTGCATACAAGACTTATAAAAGTATTTACACTATGGTTAGTAGATGTGGGATTAAATATACTTTTACTTTTCAAATCTAGTTCTTTTAATTTCCATTTAACTTCAGCATTTCGTGTATCTGGCTCTATATAAACATTATCATGGAACCATGTTTTTAACCTTATGTTCCTAAAAAACCTTTGTAAATCCTTATTTAATTCAAAGAAATTTGTACCAGAGTAAGGGCAAAACGAAAGTCCTTTTTCTAACAGTCCCAATTCAGTCTCTGTTAATTCTTTCCCAGATATATTAAGTACTGTAGTATGTTCAGATCTTACCCCATCTTTAAGCTCAGTTCTTTTATCTGGTGTTGGGCTCTCTTTCTCTGTTACTAATAGTGGTAGGATCTTCCCCTCCGGCTCCTGCTTGATCTTCTCGGTCCTCCTCTCCCCCTGTTTCTTCCACTTGCGGTGCTTCTTTCCACCTCTATGCTGCCTCCGTCGTTGCTGGAATCTAAAGGGGAGGAGTCCTCAGACTCTACGTATGACGTGCCAGTTGCTCCTTCCGGTTTCGCTTGATTTCTATTGGCTCTCCGATTACCTCCTCTTCTGTAGCCCCCATGGCTGTTGTTATCGTTGCCATGGTGATCGCTTCTCCACTTATACACTTTACCGGTAAGATAATCATTTTCATCCCTTTGAAATTTTTGCCGTTTTCTTTCTTTAATTATTTTCTCCATTTCTGCTGTCTTGCGTTTAACTTCGCTGATTAGTTTCTCCCACTCATCTGCCGGCAGTGTTTTCTGCAGATCCTCTCTGCTTTGTTTAATCTTGACTTCTTGGATTGCGATCTCCTCCAATAGCGACTCCACCGTCAGTACCATAATGTCATAAGAACATTTATTGATAATGGATTCAAACTTATCGCAATAGTCCTTTTTATCTCTCAGGAGTGTAGGGCAAATGCTCATCCTGAGCCCTCTGGGTATCCTTTTCACCCTATAGTATTCTGAGAGGGTGCTTACGTGTAAGTTCCACTTAGTATTTTTATGGGTCATTTGTTCGAATACTTTACTTAGGTTTTCCGCAGGTGCTGTATGAAGAAAATCTCTTGGGCCCTTAGCTAGGGCTGTGATCCTTGCTGCTTCCAATTCTGTATAAGCAAACATTTTCATACCTTCTGTACTTTTGTTTTCCATTTTGTAGCAACTCCTATTGCAAGTACTAGGCAGACTTCATCCAATAATATGTACAACGATTAGTACAGCAACTCAGGAGTGCAGTGCTCGTGACGACAGGGACCTGCCAAATCTCCCCAATTCCAATAGTGAATATATAAATGTCCACAGCACTGTATCATTCAAAATATTTTATTCTCTGTACATAACAGGTACTCAAACAGCGACGTTTCGAGTGTTGCCACTCTTACTCATGCTAGTTACAAACTATCAATTGCAGCAATTTAAAACCCTCAGTTTGGCGCCAACCACTCTTCAGGTGGATCTGCTGCCCTCTTCTGTTCATTTCTAATAATACATTAAAAACATTTCCAATTACATGATACTATGTAACAAAAATTTAAATACAATGTTTGCTTACATTAAAGTTACACGATGTTTGCTTACATTAAAGTTACACGAAATGCTGAAGTTAAATGGAAATTAAAAGAACTAGATTTGAAAAGTAAAAGTATATTTAATCCCACATCTACTAACCATAGTGTAAATACTTTTATAAGTCTTGTATGCAATGATATAGGCAAACTGAAACAAAAAAATGAGAAGAAAAAACTAAAAATGCCTTATAAGAGTAAAAATGCAGGGGTAAATTTAACTAAGGAGGAGTTTGATGCAATAAAAATTTTGAAGAACAAATCTAGTGAAGTGACAATTAAAAAAGCAGATAAGGGCGGGGCAACAGTGGTGCTTGATAAAGGGTACTACATAAATGAAATACTAAGTCAGCTTAAAGATGAAGATACGTATGTCAAGATCAGTTATAATCCAGTCAGTAAAATACAGAAAGAGGTGGAAGTAATTATTAATAAAGCATTTGATAATAAATTAATTGACAAAAAACTAAAGGATTATTTATTTAATAAAGACCCCAAGAATCCCATCTTTTATACGGTACCCAAGGTACATAAAGATCTTACTAGACCACCGGGGAGGCCCATAGTCTCGAGTGTCAACTCAGCTTTAACTAATATTTCAACTTTTCTAGATAAGATTTTGCAACCGGAGGTAAAACAAATATCTTCATACCTCAAAGATACAGGAGATTTTTTAAATAAGGCCAAAGATCTATACTTTGAATCTGAAAAATTCCTATTATATACAATGGATGTAAAGAGTCTTTACACGGCCATCAAACATGAAACAGGGATAGGAATAGTAAAAAAAGTATGCAAATTGAATACAAAATGTTCAGATTCACAAGTTGAATTTATTGAAGAGTTACTGAGACTTATTCTGTATTGGAACCACTTTATGTTCCAGGATGATTGGTACATTCAGATTAAGGGTACAGCAATGGGGACCAACGTTGCCCCATCATATGCCAATTTATTCATGAATGAAATTGAGGAGAGAATAATCTATGAAAATGATAAATTTAGAAAATATGGCGCCACCTGGTGGCGTTTCATAGATGATGTATTTGGCATATGGTGGGGCAGCGTTGAGTCCCTATTGGAATTTGTGAAGGAAATTAATGGGGCAGTCCCTGGTCTAGAGTTCACAGCAGAGTGGAGTGAAGAGACAGTGACCTTTCTAGATACTAGAGTAATTAAGGAAGGAAGAAAGTTAATCTTTGACATTTATAGTAAGGAGACAGACAGGAACACACTATTAGATTACAGAAGTTTCCATCCCAAAGGGTTACTTAACTCATTACCAAAGAGTCAACTATTAAGAGTAGACAGAATAGTCACCAATCCAGATACTAAAGAAATCAGACTTAGAGAGATGCAGCAAAAATTCCTAGATAGAGGATATCCTAAGGAAATTGTTGATAAACACATAGATAAAGTAAGGTCTAAGGAACAAAGTGTGGTTAAAAGTAAAAAAGGAGATAAATTGGTTTTGGTTACCCAATATAGTCCTGCAAGTGAGGATGTAAAACGAATTATAAATAGACATTGGCATGTTTTGAGCGAATGCAATAAAGGTATAGAAATATTTAAAAATCCGCCATTAATGGCGTTTAAAAGAGTAAGAAATCTGAGAGATCAACTAACACATACAGATGTTGGCTCTAAGAAGCAGGGGAGACAGGCATTTATTGGTAATAAAAGTAGAGGTTCATTCCCATGCCTGGGCTGTATGAGTTGTCACTCTATTATAAAAGGCAAATATTTCTATCACCCAAGAAATGGGAAAAAATATGAGATAAGAGATTACTATACCTGTGATTCTAAATATGTAATCTATCTCATAAAATGTTCCTGTTCTCTGATCTACATAGGGGAGACTACCCGTATGATCAGAGACAGGATATGCCAGCATCGCTCAAACATAAGGTGTAAGAACACTGAAGCCCCTGTGTCCCATCACTTCCTAAAATGTGGCCACCAGATAAGCCAATTAAGGTGGCAAGTGATCGATAGTGTGGGTCCACAAAGAAATGGAGGTGATAGAGAAAAGATACTAAAACAAAAAGAAATGTTTTGGATCTTTGAATTGGGAAGTATGGAACCTAATGGGCTCAATAGGGACTTTGATTGGTCTATTTTTCTGTAAAACTATTTTTTCTGTAAAACTATTTTTCTGTAAAACTATTAAACAGTAAAATTACTTTTTTTACACACAATTTTCACTTAGGATAGTGTAACTCTTTTCAAATAATATAATTATTTACTGTCTAGAAAAACACTGTTTAAAGTATAATCTTGGAAAAGTACTGTTTAAAATATAACTAAAGTGTAAAATTAAAACGTGATCCGGCTAAAATATGATCTATCAGAGACGGAAAGAGTAAAAGAAATAACTTTAATGTAAGCAAACATTGTATTTAAATTTTTGTTACATAGTATCATGTAATTGGAAATGTTTTTAATGTATTATTAGAAATGAACAGAAGAGGGCAGCAGATCCACCTGAAGAGTGGTTGGCGCCAAACTGAGGGTTTTAAATTGCTGCAATTGATAGTTTGTAACTAGCATGAGTAAGAGTGGCAACACTCGAAACGTCGCTGTTTGAGTACCTGTTATGTACAGAGAATAAAATATTTTGAATGATACAGTGCTGTGGACATTTATATATTCACTATTGGAATTGGGGAGATTTGGCAGGTCCCTGTCGTCACGAGCACTGCACTCCTGAGTTGCTGTACTAATCGTTGTACATACCAGAGGGAATTTCTGACAGTCTTCTAGCATTACATGGTCTTGTTAGAAAAATGAATGATCATACCTGAAGCAGTTAAGCCTGCAAACTGTTCCCCCCAACTGATGTTCTCTGGTTTCAACAGTCCTGTGTGGGAACAGCAATGGAATTTAGTTACTGGTGCTAATATCATACTCCTCTCAACAGAAATCTTCATCACTTTCTGCTGTAAATAGTACAAACCGGCACTATTTTAAAATAACAAACTCTTGATAGAAGAAATAAAAAACTACAACTAACACCACATACTCTTTACCACCCCCGTGGAGATGCTACTTGTTCAGAGCGGCAAAGAGAATGACTGGGTGGCGGAGCTAGAGGGGGAGCTATATGGACAGCTCTGCTGTTGTGCTCTCTTTGCCACTTCCTGTAGGGAATGAGAATATCCCACAAGTAAGGATGAAGCCGTGGACCGGACACACCAATGTAGGAGAAAATATTGCTTTAAAAAGGGAGTTTTTATTGTTTAAAAAGATAGATAGCCACTGCAGACTGCCTCTTATTCTCAGTGCATTTCATTAGCTTTTCAGTCAAGTAGTGACAAACTCACACCTCAACTATATATACACATATATATAAAAAAACATACACACACATGAATAACATAATTTATGCTTACCTGATAAATTCCTTTCTTCTGTTGTGTGATCAGTCCACGGGTCATCATTACTTCTGGGATATAACTCCTCCCCAACAGGAAATGCAAGAGGATTCACCCAGCAGAGCTGCATATAGCTCCTCCCCTCTACGTCAGTCCCAGTCATTCGACCAAGAATCAACGAGAAAGGAGTAACCAAGGGTGAAGTGGTGACTGGAGTATAATTTAAAAGATATTTACCTGCCTTAAAACAGGGCGGGCCGTGGACTGATCACACAACAGAAGAAAGGAATTTATCAGGTAAGCATAAATTATGTTTTCTTCTGTTATGTGTGATCAGTCCACGGGTCATCATTACTTCTGGGATACCAATACCAAAGCAAAAGTACACGGATGACGGGAGGGATAGGCAGGCTCATTATACAGAAGGAACCACTGCCTGAAGAACCTTTCTCCCAAAAATAGCCTCCGAAGAAGCAAAAGTGTCAAATTTGTAAAATTTGGAAAAAGTATGAAGCGAAGACCAAGTTGCAGCCTTGCAAATCTGTTCAACAGAGGCCTCATTCTTAAAGGCCCAAGTGGAAGCCACAGCTCTAGTGGAGTGAGCTGTAATTCTTTCAGGAGGCTGCTGTCCAGCAGTCTCATAGGCTAAACGTATTATGCTACGAAGCCAAAAAGAGAGAGAGGTAGCAGAAGCTTTTTGACCTCTCCTCTGTCCAGAATAAACGACAAACAGGGAAGAAGTTTGGCGAAAATCTTTAGTTGCCTGCAAGTAGAACTTGAGGGCACGAACTACATCCAGATTGTGTAGAAGACGTTCCTTCTTTGAAGAAGGATTTGGACACAAGGATGGAACAACAATCTCTTGATTGATATTCCTGTTAGTGACTACCTTAGGTAAGAACCCAGGTTTAGTACGCAGAACTACCTTGTCTGAGTGAAAAATCAGATAAGGAGAATCACAATGTAAGGCTGATAACTCAGAGACTCTTCGAGCCGAGGAAATAGCCATTAAAAACAGAACTTTCCAAGATAACAATTTTATATCAATGGAATGAAGGGGTTCAAACGGAACACCCTGTAAAACTTTAAGAACTAAGTTTAAACTCCATGGCGGAGCAACAGCTTTAAACACAGGCTTGATCCTAGCTAAAGCCTGACAAAAGGCCTGGACGTCTGGATTTTCTGACAGACGCCTGTGTAACAAGATGGACAGAGCTGAAATCTGTCCCTTTAATGAACTAGCTGATAGACCCTTCTCTAAACCTTCTTGTAGAAAGGACAATATCCTAGCGATCCTAACCTTACTCCAGGAGTAACCTTTGGATTCGCACCAGTATAGGTATTTACGCCATATTTTATGGTAAATCCTTCTGGTAACAGGCTTCCTAGCCTGTATCAGGGTATCAATAACCGACTCAGAAAAACCACGTTTTGATAAAATCAAGCGTTCAATTTCCAAGCAGTCAGCTTCAGAGAAGTTAGGTTTTGATGTTTGAATGGACCCTGTATCAGAAGGTCCTGTCTTAGAGGTAGAGACCAAGGCGGACAGGATGACATGTCCACTAGATCTGCATACCAAGTCCTGCGTGGCCATGCAGGCGCTATTAGAATCACTGATGCTCTCTCCTGTTTGATCTTGGCAATCAATCGAGGAAGCAGCGGGAAGGGTGGAAACACATAAGCCATCCCGAAGTTCCAAGGTGCTGTCAAAGCATCTATCAGAACCGCTCCCGGATCCCTGGATCTGGACCCGTAGAGAGGAAGTTTGGCGTTCTGGCGAGACGCCATGAGATCTATCTCTGGTTTGCCCCAACGTCGAAGTATTTGGGCAAAGACCTCCGGATGAAGTTCCCACTCCCCCGGATGAAAAGTTTGGCGACTCAAGAAATCCGCCTCCCAGTTCTCCACTCCCGGGATGTGGATTGCTGACAGGTGGCAAGAGTGAGACTCTGCCCAGCGAATTATCTTTGATACTTCCATCATTGCTAGGGAGCTTCTTGTCCCTCCCTGATGGTTGATGTAAGCTACAGTCGTGATGTTGTCCGACTGAAACCTGATGAACCCCCGAGTTGTTAATTGGGGCCAAGCCAGAAGGGCATTGAGAACTGCTCTCAATTCCAGAATGTTTATTGGAAGGAGACTCTCCTCCTGATTCCATAGTCCCTGAGCCTTCAGAGAATTCCAGACAGCGCCCCAACCTAGTAGGCTGGCGTCTGTTGTTACAATTGTCCAGTCTGGCCTGCTGAATGGCATCCCCCTGGACAGGTGTGGCCGATAAAGCCACCATAGAAGAGAATTTCTGGTCTCCTGATTCAGATTCAGAGTAGGGGACAAATCTGAGTAATCCCCATTCCACTGACTTAGCATGCACAATTGCAGCGGTCTGAGGTGTAGGCGTGCAAAAGGTACTATGTCCATTGCCGCTACCATTAAGCCGATCACCTCCATGCATTGAGCTACTGACGGGTGTTGAATGGAATGAAGGACACGGCATGCATTTTGAAGCTTTGTTAACCTGTCTTCTGTCAGGTAAATCTTCATTTCTACAGAATCTATAAGAGTCCCCAAGAATGGAACTCTTGTGAGAGGAAAAAGAGAACTCTTCTTTTCGTTCACTTTCCATCCATGCGACCTTAGAAATGCCAGAACTAACTCTGTATGAGACTTGGCAGTTTGAAAGCTTGAAGCTTGTATTAGAATGTCGTCTAGGTACGGAGCTACCGAAATCCCTCGCGGTCTTAGTACCGCCAGAAGGGCACCCAGAACCTTTGTGAAGATTCTTGGAGCCGTAGCCAATCCGAATGGAAGAGCTACAAACTGGTAGTGCCTGTCTAAGAAGGCAAACCTTAGATACCGGTGATGATCTTTGTGAATCGGTATGTGAAGGTAAGCATCTTTTAAATCCACTGTGGTCATGTACTGACCCTTTTGGATCATGGGTAAGATTGTCCGAATAGTTTCCATTTTGAACGATGGAACTCTTAGGAATTTGTTTAGAATCTTTAAATCTAAGATTGGCCTGAAAGTTCCCTCTTTTTTGGGAACCACAAACAGGTTTGAGTAGAACCCTTGTCCTTGTTCCGACCGCGGAACCGGATGGATCACTCCCATTAATAACAGATCTTGTACACAGCGTAGAAACGCTTCTTTCTTTATCAGGTTTGTTGACAACCTTGACAGATGAAATCTCCCTCTTGGGGGAGATAATTTGAAGTCTAGAAGGTATCCCTGAGATATGATCTCTAGCGCCCAGGGATCCTGAACATCTCTTGCCCAGGCCTGGGCGAAGAGAGAAAGTCTGCCCCCCACTAGATCCGGTCCCGGATCGGGGGCTCTCGGTTCATGCTGTCTTTGGGGCAGCAGCAGGTTTCCTGGCCTGCTTGCTCTTGTTCCAGGACTGGTTAGGCTTCCAGCCTTGCCTGTAACGAGCAACAGCTCCCTCCTGTTTTGGTGCAGTGGAGGTTGATGCTGCTCCTGTTTTGAAATTCCGAAAGGGACGAAAATTAGACTGTCTAGCCTTAGCTTTGGCTTTGTCTTGAGGTAGGGCGTGGCCCTTACCTCCTGTAATGTCAGCGATAATTTCTTTCAAACCGGGCCCAAATAAAGACTGCCCCTTGAAAGGTATATTAAGTAATTTGGACTTAGAAGTAACATCAGCTGACCAGGATTTTAGCCACAGCGCCCTACGTGCCTGTATGGCGAATCCTGAGTTCTTAGCCGTAAGTTTGGTTAAATGTACTACGGCCTCCGAAATGAATGAATTAGCTAGTTTAAGGACTCTAAGCCTGTCCGTAATGTCGTCTAGCGTAGATGAACTAAGGTTCTCTTCCAGAGACTCAATCCAAAATGCTGCCGCAGCCGTAATCGGCGCGATACATGCAAGGGGTTGCAATATAAAACCTTGTTGAACAAACATTTTCTTAAGGTAACCCTCTAATTTTTTATCCATTGGATCTGAAAAAGCACAGCTATCCTCCACCGGGATAGTGGTACGCTTAGCTAAAGTAGAAACTGCTCCCTCCACCTTAGGGACCGTTTGCCATAAGTCCCGAGTGGTGGTGTCTATTGGAAACATCTTTCTAAATATTGGAGGGGGTGAGAACGGCACACCGGGTCTATCCCACTCCTTAGTAACAATTTCAGTTAGTCTCTTAGGTATAGGAAACACGTCAGTACTCGCCGGTACCGCAAAGTATTTATCCAACCTACACAGTTTCTCTGGTATTGCAACGGTGTTACAATCATTGAGAGCTGCTAAGACCTCCCCTAGTAATACACGGAGGTTCTCCAATTTAAATTTAAAATTTGAAATATCTGAATCCAATCTGTTTGGATCAGAACCGTCACCTACAGAATGAAGCTCTCCGTCCTCATGCTCTGCAAGCTGTGACGCAGTATCAGACATGGCCCTAGTATTGTCAGCGCACTCTGTTCTCACCCCAGAGTGATCACGCTTGCCTCTTAGTTCTGGTAATTTAGACAAAACTTCAGTCATAACAGTAGCCATATCTTGTAATGTTATCTGTAATGGCCGCCCAGATGTACTAGGCGCCATAATATCACGCACCTCCCGGGCGGGAGATGCAGGTACTGCCGCGTGAGGCGAGTTAGTCGGCATAACTCTCCCCTCGCTGTTTGGTGAAATTTGTTCAAATTGTACAGATTGACTTTTATTTAAAGTAGCATCAATACAGTTAGTACATAAATTTCTATTGGGCTCCACCTTGGCATTGGAACAAATGACACAGATATCTTCCTCTGAGTCAGACATGTTTAACACACTAGCAATAAACTTGCAACTTGGTTATAATCTTTTTTAGCAAAAACGTACTGTGCCTCAAAGAGGTACTAAACGATTAAATGATTAAATGACAGTTGAAATAATGAACTGAAAAACAGTTATAGCATCAAACTTTAAAACAACACAACTTTTAGCAAAGGTTTGTTCCCATTAGAAAAATAACAATAATTAAATTTGACATAAAAATTACAGAGCAACGTTTTTATTCACAGTCAATATAAAATTCTCACAGCTCTGCTGAGAGAATCTACCTCCCTCTAAAGAAGTTTGAAGACCCCTGAGATCTGTCAGAGATGAACCGGATCATGCAGGAAATATAAGAGTAACTGACTGGAATTTTTTGATGCGTAGCAAAGAGCGCCAAAAACGGCCCCTCCCCCTCACACACAGCAGTGAAGAGAAACGAAACTGTCATAATTAAAACCAAACAACTGCCAAGTGGAAAATAATGCCCAAATATTTATTCACTCAGTACCTCAGAAATGTAAACGATTCTACATTCCAGCAAAAACGTTTAACATGATAAATACTTATTAAAAGGATTAGTGACTTTTAACAGAGTAGTTCCGGTGAAATACCATCCCCAGAATACTGAAGTGTATACATACATGACATTATAACGGTATGGCAGGATTTTCTCATCAATTCCATTCAGAAAATAAAAACTGCTACATACCTCAATGCAGATTCATCTGCCCGCTGTCCCCTGATCTGAAGCTTTTACCTCCCTCAGATGGCCGAGAACAGCAATATGATCTTAACTACTCCGGTTAAAATCATAGTAAAAAACTCTGGTAGATTCTTCCTCAAACTCTGCCAGAGAAGTAATAACACGCTCCGGTGCTATTGTAAAATAACAAACTTTTGATTGAAGTCATAAAAACTAAGTATAATCACCATAGTCCTCTCACACATCCTATCTAGTCGTTGGGTGCAAGAGAATGACTGGGACTGACGTAGAGGGGAGGAGCTATATGCAGCTCTGCTGGGTGAATCCTCTTGCATTTCCTGTTGGGGAGGAGTTATATCCCAGAAGTAATGATGACCCGTGGACTGATCACACATAACAGAAGAAATATATATATATATATATACACACACACACATATATATATATATATACACACGCATATATATATATATATATATATACACATACACGCATATATATATATATATATATATATATATATATATACATACACACGCATATATATATATATATATACATACATACACATATATATATATATATATATATATACACATACATACACACGCATATATATATATATATATATATATATATATATATATATACACACATATATATATATATATGTTTCCTATTACTTTTTTTACCAGCTGCAGAGTATAAAGTGTATGTGATTTGCTTTTTAAGGCTTATTTGTGTATATGAATTAGCTTATTTTGTTTTTTGAAGCCACAACCAAATGAAATGGGTTGAGCTTGTAGGTATAATTAGATCTCATTACTTTATCACATTGTGTACATATACATGTTTCTTTATCTTATATCTGTCCATAAGCCAATCACCAATACTTGGAGAGAACAATGGAAAATTAACTTTTTATTACCTCTTCTATAACCCACTGGGAGTGTAATTTCTTCTACTGGCCTTGAGGCCAAAAACTTTCAGGATGGGTGGGGATACCACAGGCTAAATAAACTATTTTAAATGCCAATGCCAGCAGGTAAAGTGGATCATTTTGAACAAATTAGAAGAGAGACATGTTTTGAGTAAACTGTCCCTTTAAGTGAGAAGACGCAACAAAGAGAACCAGCAGTCTTATGTCAGCTTATGTGGATGGCTGCCCCTTTCTCAGATTATGTTCTACATCACACAGCAGAGGTCTACCACTGTACTTGGAGACACAAAATCCTCAACATCTTCCAGAAAATTGGAGTGAGCTAAGTATATCATGAACTGAGACGATAACATAATTTATGCTTACCTGATAAATTTATTTCTCTTGTAGTGTATCCAGTCCACGGATCATCCATTACTTGTGGGATATTCTCCTTCCCAACAGGAAGTTGCAAGAGGATCACCCACAGCAGAGCTGCTATATAGCTCCTCCCCTCACTGCCATATCCAGTCATTCGACCGAAACAAGCCGAGAAAGGAGAAACCATAGGGTGCAGTGGTGACTGTAGTTTAATTAAAATTTAGACCTGCCTGAAAAAGACAGGGCGGGCCGTGGACTGGATACACTACAAGAGAAATAAATTTATCAGGTAAGCATAAATTATGTTTTCTCTTGTTAAGTGTATCCAGTCCATGGATCATCCATTACTTGTGGGATACCAATACCAAAGCTAAAGTACACGGATGATGGGAGGGACAAGGCAGGAACTTAAACGGAAGGAACAACTGCCTGTAGAATCTTTCTCCCAAAAACAGCCTCCGAAGAAGCAAAAGTATCAAATTTGGAAAATTTGGAAAAAGTATGAAGCGAAGACCAAGTTGCAGCCTTGCAAATCTGTTCAACAGAGGCCTCATTTTTAAAGGCCCAGGTGGAAGCCACAGCTCTAGTAGAATGAGCTGTAATCCTTTCAGGAGGCTGCTGTCCAGCAGTCTCATAGGCTAAACGGATTATACTCGGAAGCCAAAAAGAAAGAGGTTGCAAAGATCTTCTGACCTCTCCTCTGTCCAGAGTAAACAACAAACAGGTTAGATGTTTGGCGAAAATCTTTAGTAGCCTGTAAGTAAAAACTTCAAGGCACGGACTACGTCTAGATTCTGCAAGAGACGTTCCTTCTTTGAAGAAGGATTAGGACATAATGATGGAACAACAATCTCTTGATTGATATTCTTGTTAGAAACCACCTTAGGTAAAAACCCAGGTTTTGTACGCAGAACAACTTTATCTGAATGAAAGATCAGATAAGGAGAATCACAATGTAAGGCAGATAACTCCGAGACTCTTCGAGCCGAGGATATAGCCATCAGAAAAAGAACTTTCCATGAAAGAAGTTTGATATCAATAGAATGAAGGGGTTCAAATGGAACCCCTTGAAGAACTTTAAGAACCAAGTTTAAGCTCCATGGAGGAGCAACAGGTTTAAACACAGGCTTAATTCTAACTAAAGCCTGACAAAATGCCTGAACGTCTGGAACTTCTGCCAGACGCTTGTGTAAAAGAATAGACAGAGCAGAAATCTGTCCCTTTAAAGAACTAGCTGATAATCCTTTGTCCAAACCCTCTTCGAGGAAGGACAATATCCTAGGAATCCTAACCCTACTCCATTGGTGTGAATCCAAGAATTACTCATGAAGATATTTACGCCATATCTGGTGGTAAATTTTCCTGGTGACAGGCTTTCGTGCCTGTATTAAGGTATCAATGACTGACTCGGAGAAGCCACGCTTTGATAGGATCAAGCGTTCAATCTCCATGCAGTCAGTCTCAGAGAAAGTAGATTCGGATGATTGAAAGGACCTTGTATTAGAAGGTCTTGTCTCAGAGGCAGAGTCCATGGTGGAAAGGATGACATGTCCACTAGGTCTGCATACCAGGTCCTGCGTGGCCACGCAGGCGCTATCAATATCACCGATGCTCTCTCCTGTTTGATTTTGACAATCAGACGAGGGAGCAGAGGAAACGGTGGAAACACATAAGCCAGGTTGAAGAACCAAGGCACTGCTAGAGCATCTATCAGTGCCGCTTCTGGGTCCCTGGACCTGGATCCGTAACAAGGAAGCTTGGCGTTCTGGCGAGATGCCATGAGATCGAGTTCTGGTTTGCCCCAACGGAGAACCAATTGAGCAAACACCTCCGGATGGAGTTCCCACTCCCCCGGATGAAAAGTCTGACTTAGAAAATTCGCCTCCCAGTTCTCTACACCTGGGATATGGATCGCTGACAGGTGGCAAGAGTAAGTCTCTGCCCAGCAAATTATCTTGGAGACTTCTGACATCGCTAGGGAACTCCTGGTTCCCCCTTGATGGTTGATGTAAGCCACAGTCGTGATGTTGTCCGACTGAAATCTGATGAACCTCAGTGTTGCTAGCTGAGGCCAAGCTAGAAGAGCATTGAATATTGCTCTTAACTCCAGAATATTTATTGGGAGGAGTTTCTCCTCCTGAGTCCATGAACCCTGAGCCTTCAGGGAGTTCCAGACTGCACCCCAACCTAGAAGGCTGGCATCTGTTGTTACAATTGTCCAATCTGGTCTGCGAAAGGTCATACCCTTGGACAGATGGGCCCGAGATAACCACCAGATTAGAGAATCTCTGGTTTCCTGATCCAGATTTAGTAGAGGGGACAAATCTGTGTAATCCCCATTCCACTGACTGAGCATGCGTAATTGCAGCGGTCTGAGATGTAGGCGCGCAAATGGCACTATGTCCATCGCCGCTACCATTAAGCCGATTACTTCCATGCACTGAGCCACCGTGGGGCGCGGAATGGAGTGAAGAACACGGCAAACATTTAGAAGTTTTGATAACCTGGACTCCGTCAGGTAAATTTTCATTTCTACAGAATCTATTAGAGTCCCTAGGAAGGAAACCCTTGTGAGAGGAGATAGAGAACTCTTTTCTTCGTTCACTTTCCACCCATGCGACCTCAGAAATGCCAGAACTATCTCTGTATGATATTTGGCAATTTGAAAGCTTGACGCCTGTATCAGGATGTAGTCCAGGTAAGGAGCCACCGCTATGCCTCGCGGTCTTAGGACCGCCAGAAGTGAGCCCAGAACCTTTGTAAAAATTCTTGGGGCTGTAGCCAACCCGAATGGAAGAGCTACAAATTGGTAATGCCTGTCTAGAAAGGCAAACCTCAGGAACTGATGATGATTCTTGTGAAACGGAATGTGAAGGTAGGCATCCTTTAAGTCCACTGTGGTCATGTACTGACCCTCTTGGATCATGGGTAAAATGGTTCGAATAGTTTCCATCTTGAATGACGGAACTCTGAGGAATTTGTTTAGGATCTTTAAATCCAAAATTGGTCTGAAGGTTCCCTCTTTTTTGGGAACCACAAACAGATTTGAATAAAACCCCTGTCCTTGTTCCGTCCGCGGAACTGGATGGATCACTCCCATTACAAGGAGATCTTGTACGCAACTGAGGAATGCCTCTTTCTTTATCTGGTTTGCAGATAATCTTGAAAGGTGAAATCTCCCTTGTGGAGGAGAAGCTTTGAAGTCCAGAAGATATCCCTGAGATATGATCTCCAACGCCCAGGGATCCTGAACATCTCTTGCCCACGCCTGGGCGAAGAGAGTCTGCCCCCTACTAGATCCGTTGTCGGATAGGGAAACGCTCCTTCATGCTGTCTTAGAGGCAGCAGCAGGCTTTCTGGCCTGCTTGCCCTTGTTCCAGGACTGGTTAGGTTTCCAGGCCGGTTTGGATTGAGCAAAAGTTCCCTCTTGTTTTGAAGCAGAGGAAGTTGATGCTGCACCTGCCTTGAAATTTCGAAAGGCACGAAAATTAGACTGTTTGGCCTTTGATTTGGCCCTGTCCTGAGGAAGGGTATGACCCTTACCTCCAGTAATGTCAGCAATAATTTCTTTCAAACCAGGCCCGAATATGGTCTGCCCCTTGAAAGGAATGTTGAGTAATTTAGACTTTGAAGTCACATCAGCTGACCAGGATTTGAGCCATAGCGCCCTACGCGCCTGGATGGCGAATCCGGAATTCTTAGCCGTTAGTTTAGTCAAATGAACAATGGCATCAAAAACAAATGAGTTAGCTAGCTTAAGAGTTCTAAGCTTGTCAACAATTTCAGTCAATGGAGCTGTATGGATGGCCTCTTCCAGGGGGCCTCAAACCAGAATGCCGCCGCAGCAGTGACAGGCGCAATGCATGCAAGGGGCTGTAAAATAAAACCTTGTTGAATAAACATTTTCTTAAGGTAACCCTCTAATTTTTTATCCATTGGATCTGAAAAAGCACAACTGTCCTCAACCGGGATATTGGTACGCTTTGCTAAAGTAGAAACTGCTCCCTCCACCTTAGGGACTGTCTGCCATAAGTCCCGTGTAGTGGCATCTATTGGAAACATTTTTCTAAATATAGGAGGTGGGGAAAAGGGCACACCGGGCCTATCCCACTCCTTACTAATAATTTCTGTAAGCCTTTTAGGTATTGGAAAAACATCAGTACTCACCGGCACTGCATAGTATTTATCCAGCCTACACAATTTCTCTGGCACTGCAATTGTGTCACAGTCATTCAGAGCAGCTAATACCTCCCCAAGCAATACACAGAGGTTCTCAAGCTTAAATTTAAAATTAGAAATCTCTGAATCAGGTCTCCCCGATTCAGAGACGTCACCCACAGACTGAAGCTCTCCGTCCTCAGGTTCTGCATATTGTGACGCAGTATCAGACATGGCTCTTACAGCATCTACGCGCTCTGTATCTCGTCTAACCCCAGAGCTATCGCGCGTGCCTCTCAATTCAGGCAATCTGGATAATACCTCTAACAGGGTATTATTCATGATTGCAGCCATGTCCTGCAAAGTAATCGCTATGGGCGTCCCTGATGTACTTGGCGCCATATTAGCGTGCGTCCCTTGAGCGGGAGGCGAAGGGTCCGACACGTGGGGAGAGTTAGTCGGCATAACTTCCCCCTCGACAGACCCCTCTGATGACAATTCTTTTATAGATAAAGACTGATCTTTACTGTTTAAGGTGAAATCAATACATTTAGTACACATTCTCCTATGGGGCTCCACCATGGCTTTTAAACATAATGAACAAGTATCCTCTGCAATGAGACTAGCAAGCTTGGAAAACACTTTAAAGCAAGTTAACAAGCAATATAAACGTTACTGTGCCTTTAAGAGAAACAAATTTTGACAAAATTTGAAATAACAGTGAAAAAAGGAAGTTACACATAACGAAATTTTTACAGTGTATGTAACAAGTCAGCAGAGCATTGCACCCACTTGCAAATGGATGATTAACCCCTTTATACCAAAAACGGAATAATTAATGACAAAAAACATAATTTATGCTTACCTGATAAATGTATTTCTCTTGTAGTGTATCCAGTCCACGGATCATCCATTACTTATGGGATATTCTCCTTCCCAACAGGAAGTTGCAAGAGTTCACCCACAGCAGAGCTGCTATATAGCTCCTCCCCTAACTGCCATATCCAGTCAGTCGACCGAAAACATGCAGAGAAAGGAAAAACCATAGGGTGCAGTGGTGACTGTAGTTTAAATGAAAAAAATTACCTGCCTTAAAATGACAGGGCGGGCCGTGGACTGGATACACTACAAGAGAAATAAATTTATCAGGTAAGCATAAATTATGTTTTCTCTTGTTAAGTGTTCCAGTCCACGGATCATCCATTACTTATGGGATACCAATACCAAAGCTAAAGTACACGGATGAAGGGAGGGACAAGGCAGGTACTTAAACGGAAGGTACCACTGCCTGAAAAAAAAAAAATCCTTTCTCCCAAAAATAGCCTCCGAAGAAGCAAAGTATGAAGCGCAGACCAAGACGCCGTCTTGTAAATCTGTTCAACAGAAGCCTCATTTTAAAAAGACCCAAGTGAAAGCCACAGCTCTAGTAAATGAGCTGTAATCCCTTCAGGAGGCTGCTGTCCAGCAGTCTCATAAGCTAAACAAATTATGCTTTTAACCAAAAAGAGAGGTTGCTGAAGTCTTTTGACCTCTCCTCTTTCCAGAGTAGACAACAAAGTAAATGTTTGATGAAAATCTGAAGTAGCTTGTAAGTAAAACTTTAAAGCACGAACCACGTCCAAATTGTGTAATAGACGTTCCATCTTTGAAGAAGGATTAGGATACAAGAATGGAACAATAGTCTCTTGAGTGATATTCTTGTTCCACACTCCTCTTACGACCTCCATCTATGTTGAGAGTTGCAAGAGAATGACTGGGTATGGCAGTTAGGGGAGGAGCTATATAGCAGCTCTGCTGTGGGTGAACTCTTGCAACTTCCTGTTGGGAAGGAGAATATCCCATAAGTAATGGATGATCCGTGGACTGGATACACTTAACAAGAGAAACGTTTTTAAACACAATCACAACAACTGCCAGTCTACTGTGGTTGTTACCCTCCTCAAACACGACTTTGAAGCCTTTTGAGCCCTTCAGAGATGTCCTGTATCATGCAGAAGGAAGCTGAGTGTCTCAGTCTAATTCTAGCTGCGCAGAAAAGCGCTAAAATAGGCCCCTCCCACTCATATTACAACAGTGGAAAGCCTCAGGAAACTGTTTCTAGGCAAAAATCAAGCCAGCCATGTGGGAAAAAAACTAGGCCCCAATAAGTTTTGTCACCAAACATATATAAAAACGATTAACATGCCAGCAAACGTTTTATATTACACTTTTATAAGAGTATGTATCTCTGTTAATAAGCCTGATACCAGTCGCTATCACTGCATTTAAGGCTTAACTTACATTAATCCGGTATCAGCAGCATTTTTCTAGCAAATTCCATCCCTAGAAATATGTTAACTGCACATACCTTATTGCAGGAAAACCTGCACGCCATTCCCCCTAAGAAGTTACCTCACTCCCCTAGAATATGTGAAAACGGCAGTGGATTTTTAGTTACTTCTGCTAAGATCATAGAAATCACAGGCAGATTCTTCTTCTAATGCTGCCTGAGATGAAACAGTACACTCCGGTACCATTTAAAAATAACAAACTTTTGATTGAAGTTAAAAAACGAACTATAATACACCACTCTCCTCTTACTACGTCCATCTTTGTTGAGAGTTGCAAGAGAATGACTGGATATGGCAGTGAGGGGAGGAGCTATATAGCAGCTCTGCTGTGGGTGATCCTCTTGCAACTTCCTGTTGGGAAGGAGAATATCCCACAAGTAATGGATGATCCGTGGACTGGATACACTTAACAAGAGAAATGGAGTTTTTATATATCCTCACCTGTGATAAACCACATAATACTCTAAATCGTGGAGTCAATATAACAAAATGGACTCGAGCTAATTTTATATTTAAGATTATGTTGTGCCCTATACTTGTTTTCATATTCATAGCAATAATGAGCCCACATATTTACACAATTTCAACAAGAACAGTGTACCAGTTTTGTTCTACAACCTTCTCACTTTCCTCTTTTTCAGTATCTTGCTCCACTGTTTATATGCTTATAAGATGATATTTACTTCTTCAATAGAAAGCAGTTTACTTAGGCTAGAAGACAGATATGGGTATTCTGAGAATCCTTTAGTTTTACCTAATTTATTTCATAATATGATTGTCTTATTCCCACGATAGTAGATTGCAGTGGCTGAACTTACATATTTCTTAGTATCCCTGAATATATAGACTGATAAGAATGCGGTCGTTTAGAGGTATAGTTCATCCTTATACTCGATGTTCCTATGTTGCACTAGATCTAGATATCCGTACGAACTTATAGTTGGCAGACAAATTTAAGACCTCAAGGAAGCCCGCTATATAACTTGCCCCAGGCCAATATCCCACTAATGCATATTATATGACTCAGGAGACCCAAAAGTGGTCATGTCAGCTATATGGGATGTCCTTTACTAAAAACTTATATTATTGTTCTGTATTAGTCTACATTAAATTAGAATACTATTAATATATCAGCTGAAGGTTTTTCCCCTTCAATTCTAAGGTCCAAGAGTGGCTATGACAAATGCTAGCTCCCCTCGCCTTTAAACATTAGACTAGTTGGGTCCAAGTGACCCGAGTAATATAGGGAACATTTATTTAAATACAAAAATGGTTTCATTCCTATATGTCCAATTTTATTTGGCACACATGCCATGTTATGACTGATGCTATTCTCTTTGTGTACAGTATATTATTTACGGGTTTTCACGTTCATATCTTCACAGCCACTGTGATATTATTCCTTAATATTTTTGGGGTGAAACTGTGCCTTTTATCCTCACATATACAATTAAGACAGGGTGTAGGTCGGTAGTTTTTGTTTGTAGCTTTTCTCCTTGACAATGTTGAATCCTATAATATTCACAATTCATTTTGTGAAACATGTTATAATGGTAAGGAAACGACATATATAACTACAAACTATGTTTCACTGTTAACGCACACGCATATGCCTCTTATTATATTGTTACATACCCTACTATTGTGATATCAATGTAATTGTACATATTTGTAGAGCTGCAACAATTGCCATAATCGATTATGAAAATAGTTGTCAACGACTCTCATAATCGATTAGTTGGTTTGCAATTAGTCTGTGCACAACACCAGCTGCTTCACTCTGATGTCTACATTTACTTTTCGCTTTTTCAGGACACTAAGTTTACAACTCCTCCTAGCTTATGTGCAACCCAGATATAATAATCCATCATTTGGATTGTTTATATTTAATAAGGTGATTTGGGACTATGCTTTGCATTATATAGTGTTATTAATTGATGTGCACTATTATCCGTTTGCAAAATTTTTAGTGGATTGCTTGCTTTTGCTGATTATATATACTGTATTAATAAATGTGTAAGGCTTTGTCCTGTTATTGATATGTAGTCCTTTATTTTTTTTTTTGTTGAAATATTTTTTTAAAATTTGTTATGTACCAGATTCAACCTTTATAAAAATATATTTAATATTTTTTGAGCGGACTAGATATTTTCCCCTAACCTTTATAGCTTGTTATTTACCATTGCATATAGATATTCAAGATAGTTTTTTGTAAGAATGAAGTCCAGGCTTACTTTATTCAAAGGCCCCTTGCCAAGGTGGAAAACACTTTGCATTGGTGAACAGCTAACAGATATATCCCACTTTGGCGAAACTGGCAAAACCCTAGTTATGCATCTCAAGCACCTCAACACCATCTGAGTGCCTCTTCTCCGCTGCAGGAAATATAGCTGCAAACAGAGAACCAGCCTTAGCCAGGAACATGTCAAGAGTTTTGCATTTCAATGCATAGTTTCTGAAAGAGTGAATAACAGAATGTTATAAACAGTGATAGTTCTACCTGTTTCTAGTTCTAACTCTTTTTCTAGTTCTAACTCTTTTCAAACAGTTTGCGGTTTTGTTTTACTTAATTATAAAACTGTGCTCTGCTGCTTAAAAATTGGACCAACAGTTGTGTTAATGTAAAGTTTTAGTCTGAAGTTTATATTTGTAACAACCAGTATGTGGATTTCATTTAAAATGTAGGAAATTGAATTTTTTTTATCCGATTAATCGAAAAAAATAATCGGCCGAATAATCGATTATGAAAACAGTTGCAGCCCTACATATTTGTTTACAATCTCAACAAAAACATAATTTATGCTTACCTGATAAATTTATTTCTCTTGTAGTGTATCCAGTCCACGGATCATCCATTACTTATGGGATATTAACTCCTCCCCAACAGGAAGTGCAAGAGGATTCACCCAGCAGAGCTGCTATATAGCTCCTCCCCTAACTGCCATTACCAGTCATTCGACCAAAAACATGCAGAGAAAGGAAAACCATAGGGTGCAGTGGTGACTGTAGTTTAATGGAAAAATTACCTGCCTTAAAGTGACAGGGCGGGCCGTGGACTGGATACACTACAAGAGAAATAAATTTATCAGGTAAGCATAAATTATGTTTTCTCTTGTTAAGTGTATCCAGTCCACGGATCATCCATTAGTTATGGGATACCAATACCAAAGCTAAAGTACACGGATGACGGGAGGGACAGGCAGGCTCTTTATACGGAAGGAACCACTGCCTGAAGAACCTTTCTCCCAAAAACAGCCTCCGAAGAAGCAAAAGTGTCAAATTTGTAAAAAGTATGAAGAGAAGACCAAGTTGCAGCCTTGCAAATCTGTTCAACAGAAGCCTCATTCTTAAAGGCCCAAGTGGAAGCCACAGCTCTAGTAGAATGTGCTGTAATTCTTTCAGGAGGCTGCTGTCCAGCAGTCTCATAGGCTAACCGTATTATGCTACAAAGCCAAAAGGAGAGAGAGGTAGCCGAAGCTTTTTGACCTCTCCTCTGACCAGAATAAACGACAAACAGGGAAGACGTTTGTCGAAAATCCTTAGTTGCCTGTAGATAAAATTTCAGGGCACGGACTACATCTAGATTGTGTAGCAGACGTTCCTTTTTCGAAGAAGGATTAGGACACAAAGATGGAACCACAATCTCTTGATTGATATTCCTGTTAGTGACCACCTTAGGTAGGAACCCAGGTTTAGTACGCAGAACTACTTTGTCTGAATGAAAAATCAGATAAGGAGAATCACAATGTAAGGCAGATAACTCAGAGACTCTTCGAGCCGAGGAAATCGCCATTAAAAACAGAACTTTCCAAGATAACAACTTGATATCAATGGAATGAAGGGGTTCAAACGGAACCCCCTGTAAAACATTAAGAACTAAGTTCAAACTCCATGGTGGAGCAACAGTTTTAAACACAGGCTTGATCCTAGCTAAAGCCTGACAAAAAGCTTGAACGTCCAGAACTTCTGACAGACGTTTGTGTAAAAGAATGGACAGAGCTGAAATCTGTCCCTTTAAGGAACTAGCGGATAAACCCTTTTCTAAACGTTCTTGTAGAAAAGACAATATCCTCGGAATCCTAACCTTACTCCATGAGTAACTCTTGGATTCGCACCAATATAAGTATTTGCGCCATATCTTATAGTAAATCTTTCTGGTAACAGGCTTCCTAGCCTGTATTAAGGTATCAATAACTGACTCAGAAAAACCACATTTTGATAAAATCAAGCGTTCAATTTCCAAGCAGTCAGCTTCATAGAAATTAGATTTTGATGTTTGAAGGGACCCTGGATCAGAAGGTCCTGTTTCAGAGGTAGCGACCAAGGTGGACAGGATGACATGTCCACTAGATCTGCATACCAAGTCCTGCGTGGCCATGCAGGCGCTATTAGAATCACTGATGCTCTCTCCTGTTTGATTCTGGCAATCAATCGAGGAAGCATCGGGAAGGGTGGAAACACATAAGCTATCCCGAAGGTCCAAGGTGCTGTCAAAGCATCTATCAGAACCGCTCCCGGATCCCTGGATCTGGACCCGTAACGAGGAAGCTTTGCGTTCTGTCGAGACGCCATGAGATCTATCTCTGGTTTGCCCCAACGTCGAAGTATTTGGGCAAAGACCTCCGGATGAAGTTCCCACTCCCCCGGATGAAAAGTCTGACGACTTAAGAGATCCGCCTCCCAGTTCTCCACTCCCGGGATGTGGATTGCTGACAGGTGGCAAGAGTGAGACTCTGCCCAGCGAATTATCTTTGATACTTCCATCATTGCTAGGGAGCTTCTTGTCCCTCCCTGATGGTTGATGTAAGCTACAGTCGTGATGTTGTCCGACTGAAACCTGATGAACCCCCGAGTTGTTAACTGGGGCCAAGCCAGAAGGGCATTGATAACTGCTCTCAATTCCAGAATGTTTATTGGTAGGAGACTCTCCTCCTGATTCCATTGTCCCTGAGCCTTCAGAGAATTCCAGACAGCGCCCCAACCTAGTAGGCTGGCGTCTGTTGTTACAATTGTCCAGTCCGGCCTGCTGAATGGCATCCCCCTGGACAGATGTGGCCGAGAAAGCCACCATAGAAGAGAATTTCTGGTCTCTTGATCCAGATTCAGAGTAGGGGACAAGTCTGAGTAATCCCCATTCCACTGACTTAGCATGCACAATTGCAGCGGTCTGAGATGTAGGCGTGCAAAGGGTACTATGTCCATTGCTGCTACCATTAAGCTGATCACCTCCATGCATTGAGCTACTGACGGGTGTTGAATGGAATGAAGGACACGGCATGCATTTTGAAGCTTTGTTAACCTGTCTTCTGTCAGGTAAATCTTCATTTCTACAGAATCTATAAGAGTCCCCAAGAAGGGAACTCTTGTGAGTGGAAAGAGAGAACTCTTCTTTTCGTTCACCTTCCATCCATGCGACCTTAGAAATGCCAGTACTAACTCTGTATGAGACTTGGCAGTTTGAAAGCTTGAAGCTTGTATCAGAATGTCGTCTAGGTACGGAGCTACCGCAATTCCTCGCGGTCTTAGTACCGCCAGAAGAGCACCCAGAACCTTTGTGAAGATTCTCGGAGCCGTAGCCAATCCGAATGGAAGAGCTACAAACTGGTAATGCCTGTCTAGAAAGGCAAACCTTAGATACCGGTAATGATCTTTGTGAATCGGTATGTGAAGGTAAGCATCCTTTAAATCCACTGTGGTCATGTACTGACCCTTTTGGATCATGGGTAAAATTGTCCGAATAGTTTCCATTTTGAACGATGGAACTCTTAGGAATTTGTTTAGGATCTTTAAATCCAAGATTGGCCTGAAAGTTGCCTCTTTTTTGGGAACCACAGATTTGAGTAAAACCCTTGTCCTTGTTCCGACCGCGGAACCGGATGGATCACTCCCATTAATAAAAGATCTTGTACGCAGCGTAGAAACGCCTCTTTCTTTATTTGGTTTGTTGACAACCTTGACAGATGAAATCTCCCTCTTGGGGGAGAGAATTTGAAGTCTAGAAGGTATCCCTGAGATATGATCTCTAACGCCCAGGGATCCTGGACATCTCTTGCCCAAGCCTGGGCGAAGAGAGAAAGTCTGCCCCCCACTAGATCCGTTCCCGGATCAGGGGCCCTCGATTCATGCTGTCTTAGGGGCAGCAGCAGGTTTCCTGGCCTGCTTGCCCTTGTTCCAGGACTGGTTAGGTCTCCAGCCTTGTCTGTAGCGAGCAACAGCTCCTTCCTGTTTTGGTGCAGAGGAAGTTGATGCTGCTCCTGCTTTGAAATTACGAAAGGAACGAAAATTAGACTGTCTAGCCTTAGGGTTGGCTCTGTCTTGAGGCAGGGCATGGCCTTTACCTCCTGTAATGTCAGCGATAATTTCTTTCAACCCGGGCCCGAATAAGGTCTGCCCTTTGAAAGGTATATTAAGCAATTTAGATTTAGAAGTAACGTCAGCTGACTAGGATTTTAGCCACAGTGCTCTGCGTGCCTGAATGGCAAATCCGGAATTCTTAGCCGTAAGTTTAGTTAAATGTACTACGGCATCTGAAATAAATGAGTTAGCTAACTTAAGGGCTTTAAGCTTGTGTGTAATCTCATCTAATGGAGCTGATTCAAGTGTCTCTTCCAGAGACTCAAACCAAAATGCTGCTGCTGCAGCCGTGACAGGCGCAATGCATGCAAGAGGTTGCAATATAAAACCTTGTTGAACAAACATTTTCTTAAGGTAACCCTCTAACTTTTTATCCATTGGATCTGAAAAGGCACAGCTATCCTCCACCGGGATAGTGGTACGCTTAGCTAAAGTAGAAACTGCTCCCTCCACCTTAGGGACCGTTTGCCATAAGTCCCGTGTGGTGGCGTCTATTGGAAACATCTTTCTAAATATCGGAGGGGGTGAGAACGGCACACCGGGTCTATCCCACTCCTTAGTAACAATTTCAGTAAGTCTCTTAGGTATAGGAAAAACGTCAGTACTCGCCGGTACCGCAAAATATTTATCCAACCTACACATTTTCTCTGGTATTGCAACTGTGTTACAATCATTCAGAGCCGCTAACACCTCCCCTAGTAATACACGGAGGTTTTCCAGCTTAAATTTAAAATATCTGAATCCAGTTTGTTTGGATCAGAACCGTCACCCGCAGAATGAAGCTCTCCGTCCTCATGTTCTGCAAATTGTGACGCAGTGTCTGACATGGCCCTAATATTATCAGCGCACTCTGTTCTCACCCCAGAGTGATCACGCTTACCTCTTAGTTCTGGTAATTTAGCCAAAACTTCAGTCATAACAGTAGCCATATCCTGTAGTGTGATTTGTAATGGCCGCCCAGATGTACTCGGCGCTACAATATCACGCACCTCCCGAGCGGAAGATGCAGGTACTGACACGTGAGGCGAGTTAGTCGGCATAACTCTCCCCTCGTTGTTTGGTGAAATTTGTTCAATTTGTACAGATTGACTTTTATTTAAAGTAGCATCAATACAGTTAGTACATAAATTTCTATTGGGCTCCACTTTGGCTTTAGCACATATAGCACAGATATCTTCCTCTGAATCAGACATGTTTAACACACTAGCAAATAAACTAGCAACTTGGAAATACTTTTCAAGTAATTTACTATAATATGAAAACGTACTGTGCCTATAAGAAGCACAGAAAAAGTTATGACAGTTGAAAATTAATAAACTGAAAAGTTATAGCATCAAATCTTTGTAAAAAACACAATTTTAGCAAAGGATTGCTCCCATTAGCAAAGGATAACTAACCCTGATAGCAGAAAAAAAAATAAAAAAAAAATACAGAAATAAACTTTTTTTTTTTTTATCACAGTCAACTACAATCTCACAGCTCTGCTGTGAGTGATTACCTCCCTCAAAACAAGTTTTGAAGACCCCTGAGTTCTGTAGAGATGAACCGGATCATGCAGGGAAGACAATAAACTTCTGACTGAATTTTTTGATGCGTAGCAAAAGCACCAAAAAAAGGCCCCTCCCCCTCACACATAACAGTGAGAGAGATCAGTAAACTGTCATAAATTAAATAAAACGACTGCCAAGTGGAAAAAAATAGTGCCCAAAACATTTTTTCACCCAGTACCTCAGAAAATTAAACGATTTTACATGCCAGCAAAAAACGTTTAACATTAATAAATTGAGTGTTACTAAAAAGCCTGTTGCTAGTCTCTGCAAATTAGGCTAAAGTTTTATGCATACAGTATAATTCCAGTGAAGTGCCATTCCCCAGAATACTGAAGTGTAAAATATACATACATGACAGCCTGATACCAGTTGCTGCTACTGCATTTAAGGCTGAGTTTACATTATATCGGTATGGCAGAATTTTCTCATCAATTCCATTGTCAGAAAATAAGCTGCTACATATACCTCTTTGCAGATTAATCTGCCCGCTGTCCCCTGATCTGAAGTTTACCTCTCCTCAGATGGCCGAGAAACAGCAATATGATCTTAACTACTCCGGCTAAAATCATAGAAAAACTCAGGTAGATTCTTCTTCAAATTCTACCAGAGAAGGAATAACACTCCGGTGCTATTATAAAATAACAAACTTTTGATTGAAGGTATGAAACTAAGTATAATCACCACAGTCCTCTCACACATCCTATATTCGTTGGGTGCAAGAGAATGACTGGTAATGGCAGTTAGGGGAGGAGCTATATAGCAGCTCTGCTGGGTGAATCCTCTTGCACTTCCTGTTGGGGAGGAGTTAATATCCCATAAGTAATGGATGATCCGTGGACTGGATACACTTAACAAGAGAAAGATAAATTTAAATATAAATATAAAAACCGATCTTCCAAAACCACTGCCATATAGTGCCCCAGACATGTTCCTGCATCTACCTACCTGATTAAAGAAAGTGATTTATAACTAATTGACTAAATTGAAACTCAAAATGTATTTATTCAAACAAGATGTATACGACCCTTCATGCCAGGGGATGGGGTAAATGCTTAGATCAGAACAAAGTTGCAATGTAAACACTTGCGGATTAAAAATGAAAGCATTTGATTGATACGATCAAGCTATTTCAAGACCAGGGTTGGATAATGGAGTACCGCTTACACTGCAAGGCACAACCCCCAGTGCTATTTTTCATTTGCAAAAAGATGGAAGCTGCAGTAGAAAGGGATACTAAAAGCATTTTTTTTTCTTTCATGATTCAAATAGAAAGCTGCTTAAAATTTCTTAAATCTCTTGGTATCTATTTGAAAAGCAAGAACAAAGATTAGGAGCCAGCCCATTTTTGGTTCAGCACCTGGGTAGCTCTTTGACTGGTGTCTAAATGTAGCCATTTGCATGCTCTATCTGAATCATAAAAGAAAAATATTTTGGGTTTAGCATCCTTTTAAAGCCCCATGCTGTTAGGACATCATGGAATGTTAAATTTAAATGAAGCATATTTTTTCTCAATGTTTGAAACCTGGAAACAATTCTTAGCTCTGTTGATCACCCACAAGCACAAAGGCCCAGAAAAAGCGCAGGATATTATTTTTAATGTGTCTGCTTCTAAAAAGGACTTATGCTGAAGAGATACATCCACAGCTTGTCTGAGAATGTCTCTATTGAATCAGATGGGATTGGCCATTGAGAAGTTCTTGCACTTGAGCAAACCTACCAAAAATAGTTTATAGAAACCCAGTACTCCTTTATGTATGTAATTTGACAACTAAGAAATATTGCATTAAAAATGGAGTTTTGTTAAAATAGATGGATATTTCTAAGCCACTGCAGACTGCCTCTTATCTCAGTGCATTTAATTAGCTTTTCACAGTCAAGTAGTGACAAACACATATATACACACACACACACACTAAAATATCTAATGAAAGTTGTAAAAAGCACTGAGATACGGGGCAGCCTGCAGAGGCTCAGACACAAGGCAATCAGAGGTAAAAATGACACTAATATAACAGTGTTAGCTATAGAAAACTGGGGAATGGGTAATAAAGGGACTAACATTTAAAGTGACACTAAACCCAAAATTTTGCTTTCATGATTCAGGTAGAGAATACAATTTTAAACAATATTCCAATTTACTTATATTATCTAATTTTCTTCATTCTTTAGATATCCTTTGTTGAAGAAATAGCAATGCCCATGGGTGAGCCAATCACATGAAGCATCTATGTGCAGCCACCAATCAGCAGCTACTGAGACTATCTAGACATGATTTTCAGCAGATGATATCAAGAGAATGAAACAAATTAAATAGAAGTAAATTAGAAAGTTGTTTAAAATTGCACGCTCTTTCTAAATCATGAAAGAAAACATGTGGGTTTCATGTCCCTTTAAACAATTCTCAAGTTGACTACTCCTTTAAAGGGACACTGAACCCAAAAAATGTTCTTTCGTGATTCAGATAGAGCATGCAATTAAGCAACTTTCTAATTTACTCCTATTATCAATCTTTCTTCGTTCTCTTGCTTTCTTTATTTGAAAAAGGCATCTAATCTATTGTTTTGGTTCAGAAGCATCTAAGCTATTTTTGGTTTAGGACACTGGACAGAACTTGTTTATTGGTGGGTTAATGTATCCACCAATCAGCAAGAACCACCCAGGTTGTTCACCAAAAATGGGCCAGCATCTAAACTTACATTCTTGCATTTCAAATAAAGATTCCAAGAGAATTAAGAAAATTTGGTAATAGGGGTAAATTATAAAGTTGCTTAAAATCGCATGCTCTCTGAATCATGAAAGAAAAAAATTTGGGTTCAGTGTCCTTTTAAGTATTTATATAGATATAAAACTCATAAGTTAAATAAGCAGTTTGTTCTCCATGGAAAATTGCCAGAGTGGCATTATGAAGTAGCAGAATGCAGGCACTGAAATTCTATGCAATATTATAACTTCTGTTTATAAATGCTCCAATCAATCTTTAATAATTTCTTGGGTGATCAGTGAAATCAGCCAGGTGGCGTGCCCAATTAGACAGAAAACACTTTAGATTTTTATACCAAATGTTTAAGTAATCAAATTAGGCAATATATTTTCATTTTTATTTGACCCATTTTTAAGCAATTTAAAAGGGACAGTCTACACCAGAATTTTTGTTTGAAAAGATAGATAATACCTTTATTACACTAGATTTGCATTACCAGTTATATACACTTTTTTTTACCTCTGATTACCTTGTATCTAAGCCTCTGCAAACTGCCCCCTTATTTCAGTTTTTGAGACATCCATTTTAGCCAGAGCTTGCTCACTGGAACTCCACATGCGTGAGCAGTTTTATCTATATGACAAACGTTAACTAACACCCTCTAGTGGTGAAAAACTGTCAAAATGCCCTGAGAGAAGAGGCGGCTTAGAAATTGGTATATGAACCTCCTAGGTTTAGCTTTCAACTAAGAATACCAAAAGAACAAAGCAATATTGGTGATAAAATTAAATTGGAAAATTGTTTAAAATGACATACTCTATCTGAATCATGAAAGTTTATTTTGGACTAGACTGTCAGTTTAACATCAAAAAGTAAGCAATTTCTAATTCACAAAACTTGGAAAGCACTCTGCTTCTCATGGTTAACTCTGCTACATATATATGTCCCTTATTGGCTTTTTCAGACAAAATGGCATAACAATTCACTTTATACTAACTTTAAGACATAGGGGCCTAGCTATCAAGCTCCAAATGGAGCTTGATGCCCTGTGTTTCTGGCGAGCCTGCAGGCTCGCCAGAAAAAGCAGTTATGTAGCAGCGGTTTGAAGACCGCTGCTCCATAACCCTGTCTGCCTGCTCTGATGAGGCAGACAGAAATCGCCGGAATTCAACATGATCGAGTACAATCGGGTTGATTGACACCCCCTGCTGGCGGCCCATTGACCGTGACTCTGCAGGAGGCAGCGTTGCACCAGCAGCTCTTGTGAGACGCTGCTGCAATGCTGAATACGGAGAGCGTATTGCTCTCCACATTCAGCGAGGTCTTGCGGACCTGATCCGCACTGTCGGATCAGGTCCGCAAGACCTTTGTTAAATTGGCCTCCATGACTTGCTTTTTCTGGAGTGGAGGTAGGTGGCGCAAATGAATGCTGATTCCCTGTGACTACGTGTTACTATCCTGATATACTTGGTTATATAAGTATCGCTTCGATTTTAAATAGCCTAAATTGCTACGTAATAAATGCTATTGATCTCAACTATTCTATTTGTGTGACTAAGTATTAATAATATACTCCTTACATAAAATAAATGCCAATATGCTGATGATAGTAAAACAATTTATTAAATCTTAAAATATATATATGTATACACTTTACACAGTATTGACACCGGTGTCAGAAGATACGTGAATTTTAAAAGAAATATAAAATGCTTCGAAGTATTAAGTACATAAAATGACGATAGAAATATATAAAATGATAAAAGGATATTAATACATTGAAGTAATTTTATGCCACATTGAGTTAGTGTTATTTACATACGGTCTAAAAACGTTTTAACCTTACAGTTTAGGCCGGGTCTGCGTGATGGTTCACTATATTATATTATTGCGGATAGTGCTGTATTTTATTACGCTTTATAGTACCTTTAAGTGTATCCGTCTGATGACACTTTGTGCGTTGGAGAATATTGCGGTTAAATATATGCCGCTGTTTGATTCTCTTTAGTGTATCCGTCTGATGACACTATTTTTGTTGGAGAATGCCGCGGTTAAATATATGCCGCTGTTTGATTCCCTTGATTCCTAGGTGAGTCGTGATGTTTGAGCGTTCTAGCGGTTAAATATATGCCGCTGTGGTGACTTATTGCAGTCTAAGTTCCACCTGCAGTAAGCGAAGGATGGTGATAATCTTCGTGGTGATTCACACTGACGTGTGAATATTTCCTGCGGTTCCCGTGACCGCTTAATGTGTTGTCGGTCAGTGACCGATTTAGCTCTTTAAAGGATGTTGGTTCCTGATACTTTGTTCGTGAGGTGTGGGATCTTTGCCGCTTCAGTTGTTTGTTCTTCTGTTTGCTGCCGGTCAGTGACCGGTCCGGCTGAGTTCTTTGAAGTTTTTGGATGGAGGTGCTGCTCTTGTGTCCTGCAAATCTGTGTGAGGGTGATCGGGTATCAACGCGTTTCGGCTTCCAAGCCTTTTTCAAAATACCTGATGAGTAGATTGGCCAGCTATTTATACCTGTTTCGGTTAACTGTTAGACTGCCAGTAAGAAATTATTGTAATTTTCGCTTCTAGTCAGTTTTAACGTCATTATGAATTGGTTCTGGGTAAATTATCTTATATACAAATTTTACAGATATTCGTACTTTATCATTTGTGGATCTTCAATTTATTATTGTGCACGATATTGCAACTTGGCTATAAGGAGTATGTTATTAAACATATCTAGATTTTTGGATATATTCCATACAGACGCATTTTTTAGAAATTTTATACTTTGTGGTCTGTGAAAATACATTTATTGTTGTGCACATTTTGATATGGGTTAATGCGTACCTTAGATATTTCTGGCTATACGCTAGTTTGTTTTGAGGCGTAAAAAACATTATTGGCGTGAACTTTAACTTTGGGTAAAATTTAAAGGTAAAATTATGGGTAAGGTTTAAATATGATATTTAGTATTATGAAAATTGTTTTAGGGTTGTGGTTATGGGTCGACCAATTATTCTATGGTGTAGATTGACTTATGCATATTTTACATATCATGAGTTTGTTGGTCAGAAGTTATAACACCTAGAATTTCTAATGTGTGACTTATTCTTAGTGGACGGGTTCTAACATATATGTATCCCTAACTAAAACTGTTGTTTGATTACATCATTAACTCCAGGTTTGGAGTATTGAATCGTATAGCGATGAACTGGTTTTTATAGCTATTGACTAGTACATCTTTAACTTTGCGTCTGGAATGTTTGGAAGTGTCTTTTATATTATTTCGTATGTCTAATAAATTATTAGACATCTTGAATATGGTTATTCCTCGATGTGTTTAATATATGACTCTTGTGTAATCCGGATGTAGTTAAGGTCCATAGATAATTTGGTTTGGGGTGTACTACAGGATGGCGTTTAAGTCCATTTCACTGTTTAGACCTTTTGGGTGTAGAGTGCCCATTTCGAATATTAATTTGGCTTCTTGGTGTAAAAGTTTTTTCCCTAGATTGCCTCCTCTGCTGTCTGGTTTAATCTTTTTAATGCCCCAAAATAACATTTCATTTGGGTTTCCTTTATGGCATGTTTTGAAGTGTGCGTATAATTTTGTGTTATCTCTTTCTTTTTCAATATTTAGGATGTGTTCTCTCATCCTATCCTTCAACTTTCTACTTGTTTGGCCTAAGTATTGAAGTTTGCAATTGCATTCTATTAGATATATGATATTGTTATCCGTGCATCTGATGATGTCATTTATTTTTACTTCTTTATTTGTCACAGTTGACCTGACTGATTTAGATTTGGTGCTGTGTTTACAAGATTTACACTCATGGCATGGGAAAAAAACAGATATGGTTTCATTATTAAGGTCTCGTTGGATAGT
Organism: Bombina bombina; assembly: GCF_027579735.1. Lineage (NCBI taxonomy): Eukaryota > Metazoa > Chordata > Amphibia > Anura > Bombinatoridae > Bombina > Bombina bombina. Next base: position 372,815,047 of record NC_069500.1, read on the forward strand.
GTGGTATTTTTGTTGTTTGTACTCGCTAGGTGCTAGGATATTTTTCAGACTGGTAGCTTTTCGATATATAATATCAGGATGTTGTTTTAATCTTTTTCCAAGGATAGGGTCACTTCTTGCAAGATGCCAGTGTTTCTTTATAATGTTTTCTATCTGTTTGTGTTGGCTGGAATATGTGGTGATAAATGGAATGTGATATGGGTCTCTGTCCTCATGTTTCATCATGTTATTTTTATCCTCCAGAAGGTCCTTTCTATCTATTGATCTGACTTGTTTTTTTGTGTCTACTAGAATTTTAGGATGATATCCCTTTTCAGCAAATCTCTTGTCTAAAATTTCTGCTTGTGTGTCGTAGTCAGTTACTTTGGTGCAATTCCTTCTTATTCTCGAGTACTGTCCTTTTGGTATATTATTCTTCCACTTTGTATGGTGGCAACTTTTGTAGTCAATGTAGCTATTTGCATCTACTTTCTTAAAAAAAGTCGTTGTGGTGATTTCGTTATTTATTATGGCTATCTCTATATCTAAGAAGCTGATTTTAGTTTTGTTATGTTCATGTGTAAATTTTAGACCGAAGTCGTTATTGAAGTCTAGTATGAACTCATCTAATAGTTCCTCATCTCCTCTCCAAATGATGAATATGTCATCTATGAACCGTTTATAGAGCACGAGATTCGCACCCCACGGAGTGTTCAATAGAAATTGCTCCTCAAAATGTCCTACAAATAAATTAGCGTAACTGGGTGCGAATCTCGTGCCCATAGCTGTTCCTCTTTTTGGATATAATGACTTCCGTTGAAAGAAAAATAGTTATTTCTGAGTATGAATTCCATACACTGCAATATAAATTCTTTTTGGGGTTTTTCCATTTCGCTGTCTTTAGTTAAAAAGGATTTTGTGGCTTCTAGGCCTTTTGAATGGTCAATGCATGTGTATAAGCTACTTACATCGCAAGTAACAAGAATGTAATTTTCTTTCCAATTAATATGATCAATTAGATTCAGGAAATGTTTAGTGTCTCTTAAGTGGGAAGGTATGTTTTTGACATATTTTTGAAGAAAGAAGTCAGTGTATTGAGATAAGTTTGATGTCAGTGAATTTATTTAAAGAGCTAAATCGGTCACTGACCGACAACACATTAAGCGGTCACGGGAACCGCAGGAAATATTCACATGTCAGTGTGAATCACCACGAAGATTATCACCATCCTTCGCTTACTGCAGGTGGAACTTAGACTGCAATAAGTCACCACAGCGGCATATATTTAACCGCTAGAACGCTCAAACATCACGACTCACCTAGGAATCAAGGGAATCAAACAGCGGCATATATTTAACCGCGGCATTCTCCAACAAAAATAGTGTCATCAGACGGATACACTAAAGAGAATCAAACAGCGGCATATATTTAACCGCAATATTCTCCAACGCACAAAGTGTCATCAGACGGATACACTTAAAGGTACTATAAAGCGTAATAAAATACAGCACTATCCGCAATAATATAATATAGTGAACCATCACGCAGACCCGGCCTAAACTGTAAGGTTAAAACGTTTTTAGACCGTATGTAAATAACACTGTAACTCAATGTGGCATAAAATTACTTCAATGTATTAATATCCTTTTATCATTTTATATATTTCTATCGTCATTTTATGTACTTAATACTTCGAAGCATTTTATATTTCTTTTAAAATTCACGTATCTTCTGACACCGGTGTCAATACTGTGTAAAGTGTATACATATATATATTTTAAGATTTAATAAATTGTTTTACTATCATCAGCATATTGGCATTTATTTTATGTAAGGAGTATATTATTAATACTTAGTCACACAAATAGAATAGTTGAGATCAATAGCATTTATTACGTAGCAATTTAGGCTATTTAAAATCGAAGCGATACTTATATAACCAAGTATATCAGGATAGTAACACGTAGTCACAGGGAATCAGCATTCATTTGCGCCACCTACCTCCACCTCAGCTTATTTCTATAAAACATTGGGATATAGTTTTATAAGGTGTGCATTATTCCCCTCCTTACTTACAGTCTAATCACAATCCCAAACACACATTGCTTTTTCTGGACTAAAGCTCAGATTGGTTTCTTCAAGTAAGGCAAATGGTGGGTAGAATTTAGCTTTTGAAAAATAACTGCAGTAAATAGGGAGTTTTAAAAATGTCAAGGGCTTGGCTGAGATGCTATAGCACTCGTTTTCAAACCTGTCCTCGGGCCTCCCCAAAAGACCAGGTTTTCAGAATTACCTTTGATGAAAGCAGGTAAAATGTTTATTAATAAGCTGATTATTTCAACTGTGCAATAGTTCAGATATCCTCAAAATATGGCCTGTTAGGGAGGCCTGAGGAGAGGTTCTGAAAACCAGTTCTATAGCAACTGAAGAAATTTCTTATAATTATAAAGTGTTTACTGACCATTCGGGAGAGCACTGAAAAAAAAATTTTACATCATGGTATCCAACTAGTGAAGACACTTGCTAAAATCTAACATGGAGACAGAAGCATTTTTGGAATGCAATCTTTATTGAAACAAAGTGCAGCAAAAGCAACAGTTCAACTGTTTGAAAAGAACACAAGTGAATGCTTCAAAACCCTCCCCTCAAGCGCAGGACAAGGTGCAGAGTAGATTCTTTTTGAATGTTGTAGTCTGAAAGTGTGCGCCCATCTTCAAGCTGCTTGCCAGCAAAGATCAATCTCTGTTGGTCTGGAGGAATTCCTTCTTTATCCTGGATCTTGGCCTTTACATTTTCAATGGTGTCACTGGGTTCAACTTCCAGAGTAATTGTTTTGCCAGTCAGGGTCTTGACAAAGATCTGCATGCCACCTCTCAGACGTAGAACCAAGTGCAGAGTGGATTCTTTCTGAATGTTATAATCTGATAGAGTACGCCCATCTTCAAGTTGTTTACCAGCAAAGATCAGACGCTGTTGATCAGGAGGAATTCCTTCTTTGTCCTGGATTTTAGCTTTAACATTCTCAATGGTGTCACTAGGCTCAACCTCCAGAGTAATTGTTTTTCCAGTCAGGGTCTTGACAAAAATCTGCATCCCACCTCTTAGCCGAAGCACTAAGTGCAAAGTGGATTCTTTTTGGATATTGTAGTCTGAGAGAGTGCGCCCATCTTCAAGCTGCTTGCCAGCAAAAATCAACCTCTGCTGATCAGGAGGAATCCCTTCTTTATCTTGAATCTTGGCTTTTACATTTTCAATGGTGTCACTGGGCTCCACTTCCAGTGTAATGGTTTTCCCAGTCAGAGTTTTCACAAAAATTTGCATGCCACCTCTGAGTCGAAGAACCAGATGCAAAGTTGATTCTTTTTGGATGTTGTAATCAGAAAGGGTGCGTCCATCTTCAAGTTGTTTTCCAGCAAAGATCAGACGCTGTTGATCTGGTGGAATTCCTTCCTTGTCCTGGATTTTAGCTTTAACATTCTCAATGGTGTCACTTGGCTCAACTTCAAGGGTAATGGTTTTTCCTGTCAGGGTTTTGACAAAGATTTGCATGCCTCCTCTCAAGCGTAGAACTAAGTGCAAAGTGGATTCTTTTTGGATATTGTAGTCTGAGAGAGTGCGCCCATCTTCAAGCTGCTTTCCAGCAAAAATCAACCTCTGCTGATCAGGAGGAATTCCTTCTTTATCTTGAATCTTGGCTTTTACATTTTCAATGGTGTCACTTGGTTCAACTTCCAGGGTAATTGTTTTACCAGTTAAGGTCTTCACAAAAATCTGCATACCACCCCTGAGCCTGAGTACAAGGTGCAATGTAGATTCTTTCTGAATGTTATAATCTGAAAGAGTACGCCCATCTTCAAGTTGTTTACCAGCAAAGATCAGACGCTGTTGATCTGGAGGAATTCCCTCTTTGTCTTGAATTTTAGCTTTAACATTCTCAATGGTGTCACTAGGCTCAACCTCCAGAGTAATTGTTTTGCCAGTCAGGGTCTTGACAAAGATCTGCATGCCACCTCTCAGACGTAGAACCAAGTGCAAAGTGGATTCTTTCTGAATGTTATAATCTGAAAGGGTACGCCCATCTTCAAGTTGTTTTCCAGCAAAGATCAGACGCTGTTGATCTGGAGGAATTCCTTCTTTGTCTTGAATTTTAGCTTTAACATTCTCAATGGTGTCACTAGGCTCAACCTCCAGAGTAATTGTTTTGCCAGTCAGGGTCTTGACAAAGATCTGCATGCCACCTCTCAGACGTAGAACCAAGTGCAAAGTGGATTCTTTCTGAATGTTATAATCTGAAAGGGTACGCCCATCTTCAAGTTGTTTTCCAGCAAAGATCAATCTCTGTTGATCTGGAGGAATACCTTCTTTGTCCTGGATTTTAGCTTTAACATTCTCAATGGTATCACTTGGTTCAACCTCCAGAGTAATTGTTTTGCCAGTCAGGGTCTTGACAAAGATCTGCATGCCACCTCTCAGACGTAGAACTAAGTGCAAAGTGGATTCTTTTTGGATGTTGTAGTCAGAGAGAGTGCGCCCATCTTCAAGCTGCTTGCCAGCAAAGATCAATCTCTGTTGATCTGGAGGAATACCTTCTTTGTCCTGGATTTTAGCTTTAACATTCTCAATGGTATCACTTGGTTCAACCTCCAGAGTAATTGTTTTGCCAGTAAGGGTCTTGACAAAGATCTGCATGCCACCTCTCAGACGTAGAACCAAGTGCAGAGTGGATTCTTTCTGAATGTTATAATCTGAAAGGGTACGCCCATCTTCAAGTTGTTTTCCAGCAAAGATCAGACGCTGTTGATCTGGAGGAATACCTTCTTTGTCCTGGATTTTAGCTTTAACATTCTCAATGGTATCACTTGGTTCAACCTCTAGGGTGATGGTCTTACCAGTCAAAGTTTTCACAAATATCTGCATGATCTGAAAAAATAAAAATGATAATTTGCTTTTAGATCAGTTTAACAACTGAATAAAGTAATGTGCTTATTACAAAGACTATGCCATGTTTAAAGTGATGGTAAACTCATTTAAGTCAATTTACTTGGTATGAAAGTACACATACATATACACACCAATATTATAAAGTAGTGTGCGATTTCTACTTCTGTAGCCATTCTGTGCCGTGTTTTGCAGCACCAAGCTGGATTTTCCGCACGGCTATAAGACGTGGCAACATCACCTCAGACAAATAAGAGTTCTGCCATGGGCTAACTTGCGCAGCGAATAATACTAATAAAGGGCCATTCAGAATGAAGTACTATATACTTCATGAATGAAAGTCCCCTTTATTTGTTACGATGGTAAATCTTACCATCACTAATGTTGGATGTCCAAAGATTGGAATCAGTAGCAAAGGCGTTCTTTATTTAGACTGTCTCTAAACGTGAATAATCAGTTTTGTACCTCCTAATAGCACTATTGGCTACGGAAGTAGAAATCACATTACTGTTTTATTTAAGAAATACTTTATAATTAAATAACATTTTACTTTAGAAAAGGATAGGTCTGTTTATTGCTGTTCATTATTCACCACCTCTCTAGCCATGGGTGCCACCAAGCTAAAATCTAGCTTTCACTACACTTCAGTGCTGTTTACACACATGCAGCAATTGTTTAGATACCTGCAGTGAAACCTAGATTGCTGACACCTATAGAGGGAGGTGCCTGCAATATCATGTGTTTAATGCCCCTTTAACTGCATGCTCTATGAATCATAAGTTTGATTTTGCTTTCCATGTCCTTTTAAACACCAAATAGGAAAGAGTATAACAGTACACTATGAAGACCTGATATTTACTACGTCTTCACTAGAGAAAATTAGCTACAAGCATAGCAGCAAGTTATGGAAATATGCCCACTTTTTCCCCTTTTCAGTGTGCAGGGAGAATCTTAATGAACCGAGTATGAGTGGAAACTCACACCTGACCGCACCCACAAAGATAAGTACGTCAGAGCAAGAATATTAAACTATTGTGCATAAAAAAAAACTCATTTGAATTTAGAGTGTTTATAAAAAAATGTTTGTTATAAATAAGTATCAGAAAATATGGGAGAGGGAACACGCTACAAAAGCTAAAGGAATCTACTGCAATTAAAACTATAGAAATGTTTATTGTATTAAATGATGAATGTGAGAAAAAGAAATTTAATATATGCTGAGTTAGTGATACTAGGACTGCTACTGGTGAATGATCTACTTAGAATAGATATATAAGACACTTATGGATATAGCCTCAAGAATTGTGATAGAAGGGTTATTAAAGGGACACTGAACCCAATTTTTCTTCTTTTGTGATTCAGATAGAGCATGCAATTTTAAACAACTTTCTAATTTTCTCCTATTATCAATTTTTCTTCGTTCTCTTGCTTTCTTTATTTGAAAAACATAATTTATGCTTACCTGATAAATTCCTTTCTTCTGTTGTGTGATCAGTCCACGGGTCATCATTACTTCTGGGATATAACTCCTCCCCAACAGGAAATGCAAGAGGATTCACCCAGCAGAGCTGCATATAGCTCCTCCCCTCTACGTCAGTCCCAGTCATTCGACCAAGAATCAACGAGAAAGGAGTAACCAAGGGTGAAGTGGTGACTGGAGTATAATTTAAAAGATATTTACCTGCCTTAAAACAGGGCGGGCCGTGGACTGATCACACAACAGAAGAAAGGAATTTATCAGGTAAGCATAAATTATGTTTTCTTCTGTTATGTGTGATCAGTCCACGGGTCATCATTACTTCTGGGATACCAATACCAAAGCAAAAGTACACGGATGACGGGAGGGATAGGCAGGCTCATTATACAGAAGGAACCACTGCCTGAAGAACCTTTCTCCCAAAAATAGCCTCCGAAGAAGCAAAAGTGTCAAATTTGTAAAATTTGGAAAAAGTATGAAGCGAAGACCAAGTTGCAGCCTTGCAAATCTGTTCAACAGAGGCCTCATTCTTAAAGGCCCAAGTGGAAGCCACAGCTCTAGTGGAGTGAGCTGTAATTCTTTCAGGAGGCTGCTGTCCAGCAGTCTCATAGGCTAAACGTATTATGCTACGAAGCCAAAAAGAGAGAGAGGTAGCAGAAGCTTTTTGACCTCTCCTCTGTCCAGAATAAACGACAAACAGGGAAGAAGTTTGGCGAAAATCTTTAGTTGCCTGCAAGTAGAACTTGAGGGCACGAACTACATCCAGATTGTGTAGAAGACGTTCCTTCTTTGAAGAAGGATTTGGACACAAGGATGGAACAACAATCTCTTGATTGATATTCCTGTTAGTGACTACCTTAGGTAAGAACCCAGGTTTAGTACGCAGAACTACCTTGTCTGAGTGAAAAATCAGATAAGGAGAATCACAATGTAAAGCTGATAACTCAGAGACTCTTCGAGCCGAGGAAATAGCCATTAAAAACAGAACTTTCCAAGATAACAATTTTATATCAATGGAATGAAGGGGTTCAAACGGAACACCCTGTAAAACGTTAAGAACTAAGTTTAAACTCCATGGCGGAGCAACAGCTTTAAACACAGGCTTGATCCTAGCTAAAGCCTGACAAAAGGCCTGGACGTCTGGATTTTCTGACAGACGCCTGTGTAACAAGATGGACAGAGCTGAAATCTGTCCCTTTAATGAACTAGCTGATAAACCCTTTTCTAAACCTTCTTGTAGAAAGGACAATATCCTAGGGATCCTAACCTTACTCCAGGAGTAACGTTTGGATTCGCACCAGTATAGGTATTTACGCCATATTTTATGGTAAATCTTTCTGGTAACAGGCTTCCTAGCCTGTATCAGGGTATCAATAACCGACTCAGAAAAACCACGTTTTGATAAAATCAAGCGTTCAATTTCCAAGCAGTCAGCTTCAGAGAAGTTAGGTTTTGATGTTTGAATGGACCCTGTATCAGAAGGTCCTGTCTTAGAGGTAGAGACCAAGGCGGACAGGATGACATGTCCACTAGATCTGCATACCAAGTCCTGCGTGGCCATGCAGGCGCTATTAGAATCACTGATGCTCTCTCCTGTTTGATTTTGGCAATCAATCGAGGAAGCAGCGGGAAGGGTGGAAACACATAAGCCATCCCGAAGTTCCAAGGTGCTGTCAAAGCATCTATCAGAACCGCTCCCGGATCCCTGGATCTGGACCCGTAGTGAGGAAGTTTGGCGTTCTGGCGAGACGCCATGAGATCTATCTCTGGTTTGCCCCAACGTCGAAGTATTTGGGCAAAGACCTCCGGATGAAGTTCCCACTCCCCCGGATGAAAAGTCTGGCGACTCAAAAAATCCGCCTCCCAGTTCTCCACTCCCGGGATGTGGATTGCTGACAGGTGGCAAGAGTGAGACTCTGCCCAGCGAATTATCTTTGATACTTCCATCATTGCTAGGGAGCTTCTTGTCCCTCCCTGATGGTTGATGTAAGCTACAGTCGTGATGTTGTCCGACTGAAACCTGATGAACCCCCGAGTTGTTAATTGGGGCCAAGCCAGAAGGGCATTGAGAACTGCTCTCAATTCCAGAATGTTTATTGGAAGGAGACTCTCCTCCTGATTCCATAGTCCCTGAGCCTTCAGAGAATTCCAGACAGCGCCCCAACCTAGTAGGCTGGCGTCTGTTGTTACAATTGTCCAGTCTGGCCTGCTGAATGGCATCCCCCTGGACAGGTGTGGCCGATAAAGCCACCATAGAAGAGAATTTCTGGTCTCTTGATTCAGATTCAGAGTAGGGGACAAATCTGAGTAATCCCCATTCCACTGACTTAGCATGCACAATTGCAGCGGTCTGAGGTGTAGGCGTGCAAAAGGTACTATGTCCATTGCCGCTACCATTAAGCCGATCACCTCCATGCATTGAGCTACTGACGGGTGTTGAATGGAATGAAGGACACGGCATGCATTTAGAAGCTTTGTTAACCTGTCTTCTGTCAGGTAAATCTTCATTTCTACAGAATCTATAAGAGTCCCCAAGAATGGAACTCTTGTGAGAGGAAAAAGAGAACTCTTCTTTTCGTTCACTTTCCATCCATGCGACCTTAGAAATGCCAGAACTAACTCTGTATGAGACTTGGCAGTTTGAAAGCTTGAAGCTTGTATTAGAATGTCGTCTAGATACGGAGCTACCGAAATCCCTCGCGGTCTTAGTACCGCCAGAAGGGCACCCAGAACCTTTGTGAAGATTCTTGGAGCCGTAGCCAATCCGAATGGAAGAGCTACAAACTGGTAGTGCCTGTCTAAGAAGGCAAACCTTAGGTACCGGTGATGATCCTTGTGAATCGGTATGTGAAGGTAAGCATCTTTTAAATCCACTGTGGTCATGTACTGACCCTTTTGGATCATGGGTAAGATTGTCCGAATAGTTTCCATTTTGAACGATGGAACTCTTAGGAATTTGTTTAGAATCTTTAAATCTAAGATTGGCCTGAAAGTTCCCTCTTTTTTGGGAACCACAAACAGGTTTGAGTAGAACCCTTGTCCTTGTTCCGACCGCGGAACCGGATGGATCACTCCCATTAATAACAGATCTTGTACACAGCGTAGAAACGCTTCTTTCTTTATCTGGTTTGTTGACAACCTTGACAGATGAAATCTCCCTCTTGGGGGAGATAATTTGAAGTCTAGAAGGTATCCCTGAGATATGATCTCTAGCGCCCAGGGATCCTGAACATCTCTTGCCCAGGCCTGGGCGAAGAGAGAAAGTCTGCCCCCCACTAGATCCGGTCCCGGATCGAGGGCTCTCGGTTCATGCTGTCTTTGGGGCAGCAGCAGGTTTCCTGGCCTGCTTGCCCTTGTTCCAGGACTGGTTAGGTTTCCAGCCTTGCCTGTAACGAGCAACAGCTCCCTCCTGTTTTGGTGCAGTGGAGGTTGATGCTGCTCCTGTTTTGAAATTCCGAAAGGGACGAAAATTAGACTGTCTAGCCTTAGCTTTGGCTTTGTCTTGAGGTAGGGCGTGGCCCTTACCTCCTGTAATGTCAGCGATAATTTCTTTCAAACCGGGCCCAAATAAAGACTGCCCCTTGAAAGGTATATTAAGTAATTTGGACTTAGAAGTAACATCAGCTGACCAGGATTTTAGCCACAGCGCCCTACGTGCCTGGATGGCGAATCCTGAGTTCTTAGCCGTAAGTTTGGTTAAATGTACTACGGCCTCCGAAATGAATGAATTAGCTAGTTTAAGGACTCTAAGCCTGTCCGTAATGTCGTCTAGCGTAGAAGAACTAAGGTTCTCTTCCAGAGACTCAATCCAAAATGCTGCCGCAGCCGTAATCGGCGCGATACATGCAAGGGGTTGCAATATAAAACCTTGTTGAACAAACATTTTCTTAAGGTAACCCTCTAATTTTTTATCCATTGGATCTGAAAAAGCACAGCTATCCTCCACCGGGATAGTGGTACGCTTAGCTAAAGTAGAAACTGCTCCCTCCACCTTAGGGACCGTTTGCCATAAGTCCCGAGTGGTGGCGTCTATTGGAAACATCTTTCTAAATATTGGAGGGGGTGAGAACGGCACACCGGGTCTATCCCACTCCTTAGTAACAATTTCAGTTAGCCTCTTAGGTATAGGAAAAACGTCAGTACTCGCCGGTACCGCAAAGTATTTATCCAACCTACACAATTTCTCTGGTATTGCAACGGTGTTACAATCATTGAGAGCTGCTAAAACCTCCCCTAGTAATACACGGAGGTTCTCCAATTTAAATTTAAAATTTGAAATATCTGAATCCAATCTGTTTGGATCAGAACCGTCACCCACAGAATGAAGCTCTCCGTCCTCATGCTCTGCAAGCTGTGACGCAGTATCAGACATGACCCTAGTATTGTCAGCGCACTCTGTTCTCACCCCAGAGTGATCACGCTTGCCTCTTAGTTCTGGTAATTTAGACAAAACTTCAGTCATAACAGTAGCCATATCTTGTAATGTTATCTGTAATGGTCGCCCAGATGTACTAGGCGCCATAATATCACGCACCTCCCGGGCGGGAGATGCAGGTACTGCCGCGTGAGGCGAGTTAGTCGGCATAACTCTCCCCTCGCTGTTTGGTGAAATTTGTTCAAATTGTACAGATTGACTTTTATTTAAAGTAGCATCAATACAGTTAGTACATAAATTTCTATTGGGCTCCACCTTGGCATTGGAACAAATGACACAGATATCTTCCTCTGAGTCAGACATGTTTAACACACTAGCAATAAACTTGCAACTTGGTTATAATCTTTTTTAGCAAAAACGTACTGTGCCTCAAAGAGGTACTAAACGATTAAATGACAGTTGAAATAATGAACTGAAAAACAGTTATAGCATCAAACTTTAAAACAACACAACTTTTAGTAAAGGTTTGTTCCCATTAGTAAAATAACAATAATTAAATTTGACATAAAAAATTACAGAGCAACGTTTTTATTCACAGTCAATATAAAATTCTCACAGCTCTGCTGAGAGAATCTACCTCCCTCCAAAGAAGTTTGAAGACCCCTGAGATCTGTCAGAGATGAACCGGATCATGCAGGAAATATAAGAGTAGCTGACTGGAAATTTTTGATGCGTAGCAAAGAGCGCCAAAAACGGCCCCTCCCTCTCACACACAGCAGTGAAGAGAAACGAAACTGTCACAATTAAAAGCAAACAACTGCCAAGTGGAAAATAATGCCCAAATATTTATTCACTCAGTACCTCAGAAATGTAAACGATTCTACATTCCAGCAAAAACGTTTAACATGATAAATACTTATTAAAAGGATTAGTGACTTTTAACAGAGTAGTTCCGGTGAAATACCATCCCCAGAATACTGAAATGTATACATACATGTCATTATAACGGTATGGCAGGATTTTCTCATCAATTCCATTCAGAAAATAAAAACTGCTACATACCTCAATGCAGATTCATCTGCCCGCTGTCCCCTGATCTGAAGCTTTTACCTCCCTCAGATGGCCGAGAACAGCAATATGATCTTAACTACTCCGGTTAAAATCATAGTAAAAAACTCTGGTAGATTCTTCCTCAAACTCTGCCAGAGAAGTAATAACACGCTCCGGTGCTATTGTAAAATAACAAACTTTTGATTGAAGTCATAAAAACTAAGTATAATCACCATAGTCCTCTCACACATCCTATCTAGTCGTTGGGTGCAAGAGAATGACTGGGACTGACGTAGAGGGGAGGAGCTATATGCAGCTCTGCTGGGTGAATCCTCTTGCATTTCCTGTTGGGGAGGAGTTATATCCCAGAAGTAATGATGACCCGTGGACTGATCACACATAACAGAAGAAAAGGCATCTAATCTATTGTTTTGGTTCAGAACCATGGAAAGCACTTTTTATTGGTAGGTGAATTTACCCACCAATCAGCAAGAACAGTGTTCACCAAAAATGGGCAGGCATCTAAACTTACATTCTTGCATTTCAAATAGATACCAAGAGAATGAAAAGAATGTAATAGGAGTAAATTAGAAAGTTGCTTAAAATTGCATGCTCTATCTTAATCGGGATAGAAAAAAAAATTGGGTTCAGTGTCCCTTTAATATTTCTAAAGTGCTAGCTGTGCAAGTATTAATTGTGGGAATCAATTAATATTTGCATAGCACGCACTTTAGAAATATTAACACTTCTATCACAATTAAAACTTGATATATATCCATAATAGTGACATATCTATTCTAAGTAGATCATTCACCAGTAGCAGTCATAGTATCACTAACAGCATATATTAAATTTCTTTTTCTCACATTTTTTACCATTTATCATTATTTAATACAATAAACATTTTTAGTTTTAATTGCAGTAGATTCCTTTAGCTTTTGTAGCGCCCTCACCCCTCTCCCATATTTTCTGATTGAATTTGAAAAGATAGTATATTTTCTTCTAGTGAGGTGTTTGGTATCTCCCATTTTCCAGCGCTCTACTCATCCATAGAGTTATAAATAAGTATGCCTGCACAACTCATCCAAAAGATGTCTATACACAAAACCTAAGCAGCCAAGTCAAATGCAACAGTAAAAAGCAGTTGTGTACTTCTGACAGTTGGATGCCAAATGGGAGGAGACATTGCACGTGATATCCCAATGCAACTTAAGAGGAATTGTGGTAGACAAGTTTCATTTTAAAACAGGCAAATTAAACATCTCTATAATGCTAGCCCCACATTAAATGTGTTAAAGATTACTTAAAAGGGACATAATACTCAATAAAGGCTAGATCGAATTAAGCATTCAAAGAAAAGATCACTGAGAACATGTAGATGGATTTTTCTAAAAGTTGAAGTAATTTAAATATGGTCAATTTAAGTGCAAAGTTTTAGTGTCTATAAAGCAATTGGTGCTGCCATGTTGCAACTTAGGTTTATTCCTCTGCTGTGTCCAATTAGAGATATAAACAAGTCACTTGTGTGTGCAGCCAATGACTGGAATATAACAGTGTTCTGTGCTTCCACTCTAGAGATCTATTTATAACTTTCTTAAATTGGCCACAGTAGAACAAAGTAACCTAAGTTACAACATTGCGCCTCCGATTGACACTAAAACTTCATTTATTTTGTCAAAAATTAACATCTAATTAAACTAAACATATCCATGTTATTTCATTCTAGCATTTAATGGATATGAAAATTATTTTTTCTTTGATGGTTCAGATAGAGCATGAAATTTTATGCAACCTTCTAATGTAATCCTATGAATTTGTATTTGTTTTCTTGGGATCTTATTTGAAAAGCAGGAATATAAGCTTAGGAGCCAGCCCATTTTTGGTTCTGAAACAAAAACAGGCTATATCCTAATCTTACCTTCCTGATTTGTTCCAAATTAAGATACCAAGCGGACAGAAAGTTCGGAGTAAATTAGAAAGTTGCTTAAAATGGCACGCTCTGAATCATGAAAGTTTCATATCACTTTAAGGTAGCGTTTATAATTTAAGTAGTGCGGTACCATTAAAAGAAAAAAAACAAGTTATTTCATGATTAAGATCGAAAATAGAATTTTAAACATTCCAATTTACTTCTATTTACTTTGGTTCACTCTTCAGATATCCTTTGTTGAATAGCAGTGCAAATATGGGGGCCAATTGCATAAAGCATCTATGTGCAGCCACCAATCAGCAGCTAAAGTCTATCTGGATATGCTTTTCAATAAAGGATATGATATCAAGAAAATTATGCAAATTTGATCAAAGTAAATTAGAAAATGGTTTAAAATTGCATCTTTCTGAAGCGTAAAAGAAAAAAATGGCGCCTCATGTACCTTTAAAGGGACATTATACACTCAAAAAAATATCGCCTATTTAAATAAAGAATTCAAAGATAAAGTTTGTAATTGGCATGTATTAGCAATTTTGCTGCTAAAGCTTCTAAAACAGATGATAAAGTTTTACTACCTAAGAATACGTTCGTAGGACACACTAGCTACAAAGCAAGACTTTTTCTCCTCTCTCCCTATTGTCCTTACAGCCAGCCCCCATGCTGGAGCAGCTAATACATGTAAATTTCCGGAAGATCTATCTGTGAGCCGTGTTATTACTTTATAGCAGTGTACAGGCTGTTGCATATTTTTTTAAATATGTAAACATTTTTATTCTTTGTCAGCTGACATGAGCACAATGCAGCTAATCGTTTGACATTTTGTTTGCAAAGTTTGACTGACTTCACTGAGGCTCTAACACTGCTGAACCGGGAGGGGGGTGGAATTCCTGCGGAGACACAACGGAAGGCAGAGAGGAGAATAAGCTGTGAGTTTAAAAGGACAGTTTACTCAAAAAATGTCTCCCCTTTAAAGTGATGGTAAACTCTCCCCTTTTTAAAATCAGATCTGGAATGCAAGCGCTATTTTAGATAGAGTTTTATTCATCATGTGCAATGAAGATGCGCTATAACTTAGTTATTAATATAGATATGAAATTCAAATACCCCACGTTACACCACCCACTTCAAAAGTCAATTTTCCTGTCAGCTAAATGATTGAATTACTCTCCAATCAATGCTCTAGCTACAACAAAAGTGCCAGATGGGGAGAGCGCTGATTGGACAACAATTCAATCTGTTAGCTCACAGAAAATTTTACTTTTGAAGTGGGCGGAGGAGCATGCAGTATTTGAATTTCATATCTATAATAAAAAGTAAGTTATACTGCATCTTCATTACATTTAATGAATTAAACTTCATCTAAAATAGTGCTTACATTCCAGATCTGATTTTAAAAAGGGGAGAGTTTACCATCACTTTAATTTGTTCCCAATGATCCACTTTACCTGCTGGAGTGTATTAAAGGGACAGTATACTGTAAAATAGTTTTTCCCTTAATGTGTTTACAATTGCTTTTTTTACCAACTGCAGAGTAAAAAATGTATGAAAATTAGCTTTTTAAGGTTTATTTGTGTATATTAAAGCTCTGATTTTGTGTTTTGAAGCCACAACCTAATAAAATAGGTTGAGCTTGTAGGTATAATCAGATCTCATTACTGTATCACATTGCGCACATATACCTGCTTCTTTATCTTATATCTGTCCTTAAAACAATCACCAATACTTTGAGAGAACAATGGAAAATCAACATTTTATTACCTTTTATCTCTGCGTTATCACACTGGGAGTTTAATTTCTTCTGCTGGCTGTGTTTACAAAGCTTATCTATACCTGGTACGTGCGGCCACAAACTTTCAGAATATGTGGGGATACCACATGCTAAATTAACAACTTCAAATGCCAATATAAGGTTAAAGGAGCTACTTGTAAACAATTTAATATACTCCAGCAGGTAAAGTGGATCATTGGGAACAAATTAAAGGGGAGAAATTATTTGAGTAAACTGTCCCTTTAAATTGTTTACAAGTAGCTCATTTACCCTTATATTGGCATTTGAAATAGTTGATTTAGCATGTGATATCCCCACCTATTCTGAAAGTTTATGGCCGCAGGTCCAAGCTATAGATAAGCTTTGTAAACACAGCCAGCAGAAGAAATTACACTCCCAGTGGGATATAGCAGAGATAAAGTAATAAAATGTTGATTTTTCCATTGTTCTCTCTAAGTACTGGTGATTGTTTTATGGACAGATATAAGATAAAGAAGCAGGTATATGTAGATAATGTGATAAAGTAATGAGATCTGATTATACCTACAAGCTCAACCCATTTTATTAGGTTGTGGCTTCAAAACACAAAATCAGAGCTTTAATATACACAAATAAACCTTAAAAAACTCATTTTCATACATTTTTTTACTCAGCAGTTGGTAAAGAAAGCAAATGTAAGCACATTAAGGGAAACACTATTTTATAGTATACTGTCCCTTTAACTGCTTCTCTGTATCTCTGCATCGTCTGCCTTCTGTTGTATTTCTGCAGGAATTCCACCCCCCTTCCCTTGTTACCACGGCATTTAACTGTTATCCTGACACCGGAGCAACCTCTAACACTGCTGAACCGGGAGGGAGGAAGGGGGGGGGGGGGTGGAATTCCTGCAGACACAACAGAAGGCAGAGAGGAGAATTAGCTGTGAGTTTACAGCTACTGTTTATCTTTGCGTCGTTTCTGAAGTTTGTATAGAGCAACCCCCTAAAATCATTTAGTGTTCATAACATATTCTACTGGTTTAGATATTTACTAGTAACCCACATTATTAGCTGTGCATTAAACTAGTTTTCTGAGTTAAATGGACAAAATATTTTTCTCAGATTTATTCAGTAGTTTTTATGCTTGTACTTTGTGCAGTGTTATGTGCAAAGTACTACATTACACATATAGCTGGAGCAGGAGGGCTGTCAGTAAACACACTAGTTAGGGACTGAGGTAAAAACTCTCTCTAAGTAGTGTGTAGGATGATTGTCTCCATATGCAGTAAAAACTGCAACTTTCTTCCCCATTTTTAACTCTTTAGAAGTAAAAAAAAATAATGCATGTCAATTGCAAACTTTTTATACATCAAGAGTTATTAAATTAGCCCAATTTTTGTGTGTGTATACTGGCCCTTTAAGTATGCACTTCCTTATAAGTATTAACATGACAAATAAAGATTTATCAGATATACCAGCTTCACCTATAAATTGTGTATGTTATTGGGTGCGCATAACACAAAGAGCACAACTCTCTTAACGTGCGTAAATGTTTTAATTACAGTTAAATGGCATTACAGTTATTTCCTTAAACCAACCTTCCCCCGTTTCTGGTATTACTCAGCTCTAACATCAACTCGTGATAGGTTTATACTGGCGATGCGCCACCTCGAAATCTAACGCGCCTTTAACGCAAGTCTAAGGATGACTTGGCGGGATCGCGCATAATCGAGCTTTGATCAACGATAAAAGGGTTTTGATAATTCTACACGTTGCTTAAAATACGTGGTCAATTTTCACTGTAAAACTTTTTCTATCAAAATATCGTATTGAAGAAAAAAAAAAAACGGGCGCCTCTTTCTAAACACAAACAATAGTTACCACAGCATAATTAATTCGTTACTAAACATGCCTTCCAGGCGGCTTATTACGGAAGGCGGGGAAACTGGATCGCTATTTAAATCCTACACGCACCGCCATTAATGGGTAAAAGTTATTTCACATATTCACGCTGTCAAAAATAAAGGGGAAAAATTAAATAAATACTTACATTAGTCGGGCTAAATGTACTGTTAGAAGAAAAGAACCAACTGCTACTCTCTCCTCCCGTCGCCTAATAAAAACTGCGTCACGCGAGAAACACAGCGCTTTTATATTACAATCCTGTATCCCTCCGAGGCAAAAAAAAAATGACCACATAGGACTATTTTGTTATCTTTATTTACCATTAATGTTGCGATATAGATTATAATATGGCAGGGAAATATAAATATTATACTAATGACCGTATTATGCAATATAAAAACGCATACAAAGGTAAACTTAAAGTATAATATGACATATTAAGAGTGATACGCATTTGTTGGCGAATAAATATCATATTCTACGAACGTGGAAGGGTGGGTTTGGTTAGACGGACCTATTTTCTGTTAAAGCCGCTGAGACAAAAGAAAAAAACAGCTGGTAGAAAGTGCTAGAATGTGTTCTGTTGGGCTGCCTGTGATAGTGATTATTCCATCAATAGTTTATAGCAATAACGAAAACCCTAATTATTTTCTTGATAATGTAAAATATTTGTAATATTTTTAAAATAATATATGAATTGTACACTACAGCGGAAAGGTTTACATATGGTCGGCATTCAAGCACAATAACCATTTACTAAGGGGCCTGTACAACTTGCTTTCTTGACCACACAAATGTTTATTTTTTTTCACAATTTTAATGTTTGCAATTATACATTTTTTACCTGCTGGCCTGGAAATGTAAAAGGGTTTACAAATAAACCCATTACCTTTATTTTGTCATTTTAAATAAATGCTTTTGCCCTGTTGAAACAGCCACATATACTGAACATTTTTATACTACAGTATTGACTATAGAAAGGCTATGCAAATTAGATTGGAGCAGAAATCAAACTCAGGGCTAGATTTATCATGCAAGGGTGGATAGGGGCATATATATTTGCCCCAGCTCGCCTCTGGCGGGCAGCAATCCGCTGGCGTAATTCAGCATTGCACACAAGCGCTATTTTGCACTTGCGTGCATTCCCGCCCCCTGCCCAAGCACAGCCAATTACATGTGGACAGGAGCTGTCAATCTCCCCGGTCGACAAGATTCAGGAGATTGAAAATGTCCACTTAAGAGGTGGAGATGATGTAAGGGAAGCAGCAGTCTAATGACCGCTACTTGATACAGTAAATCGTGACTGCCGGTTCTCTCCATTCATAGGGAGTCGAAGGGCTTGATAAATCGAGCCCCTAGTGGTGGATGAGAGCGCTGAGCTTATTTGAAAGGGTGTTCCTTCAGGAGCTTTGAATACAATGACCACTTATCAGGTGCTTGCTTGAGAAAATTGTCCATTTAAAGGGACAGTCTACACCAGAATTTTTATTGTTTTAAAAGATAGATAGATAGATAGATAGATGTTTTAAAAGATAGATAATCCCTTTATTACCCTAGTTTTGCATAACCAACACAGTTATACTAATACACTTTTTACTTCTGTGATTATCTTGTATCTAAGCTTCTGCAAACTGCCCGCTTATTTCAGTTCTTTTGACAGACTTGCATTTTAGCCAATCAGTGCTGACTCCAAGGTAACTTCACATGCGTAAGCTCAATGTTATCTATATGACACACATGAACTAACACCCTCTAGTGGTGAAAAACTGTCAAAATTCATTAATGAAAGAGGCGGTCTTCAAGTTCTAAGAAATTAGGTTTAGCTTTCAACTAAGAATACCAAAAGAACAAAGCAACATTGGTGATAAAAGTAAATTGACAAATTGTTTAAAATTACATGCCCTATCATGATAGTTTAATTTGGGCTAAACTGTCGCTTTAACCCATTTGCTGCTGGGCCATTTTCAAACCCTTGTGCAAGAGTTGTTTGGCCTTCATTGCATGTTCACAGACCTTTTTCCCTGGAGGTACCTACACAAATCATATATTTTATCTGCAGAACAAGCATTTTCAAAGAATAACTTAAAGGGACAGTATACACCAATTTTCATATAACTGCATGTAATAGACACTACTATAAAGAATAATATGCACAGATACTGATATAAAAATCCAGTATAAAACCATTTAAAAACTTCAAAGCTTCCAGTTTAGCACTGTTTAAAAGGTAGCTGGAAGACCCACTGCAAGTGGGAAATATCAGACATTCCCCCTTCCTTTGCATATGAAAATACTCTTTACACAAACAGAAGCAAGCTGGAGTAGGTATACGTCAGTATTCTCCTAACATTTTGGGGCTTGGTTAGGAGTCTGAAAATCAGAGCAATGCTATTTAAAAATAAGCAAAACTATCTATTTAAAAAAATAAAAATAAATTTATGGGTTATACAAATAGATCATCTACAAAACATTTATGCAAAGAAAACACGAGTGTATAATGTCCCTTTAAGTTTGCAGACATATCACAATATGAGAATGCTTCACCATTTAAATTATGTTGTTTATGGTGTGCATAGTAAGTAGCATTACAGGAGTCACTATTTACTAGATATGTGCATTCAGAGGTTTCGGACATCTTGAAATGCGGACGAAGAAGGCCACTCTTGCCATTTGGCTATTTTTAGAGCCAAATTTATGCTTGTGAAACTGCAACACACTATAATATGGAATTTTCACAGATCCTCGTGTGTTGCAGTTTCACAAGAATACATTTGGCTCTAAAAATAGTGAAATGGCACAAGCTGCCTCCTTCTTACGCATTTGGAGGTACCCAAAACCTCCCAATGCACAAATCTACTATTCACCAATATTTCAAATCCAATCTTTATTGACCGACATTTAGCATCAGTTCAGTTTCCCACAATACCACAACTTAGGACTTTCTACCTATATTGTTTAATTAAAATGAATAGTTAACAAAATTTTTGTTCACTATGCACCATCTTGCAATGAATGCAGGATATTAGTAGGTATCAAATATGTAACCCTATAAATATTAGATACATTTTTAAAAAATATACAAAATACAAATGTACCATAGAGTTTTCTTAACCCCTTTAACTATGTATGCATGTTCCTACCCCTATCCAAGCTCACTAACTATAGAGATTTTTTTTTAGCATAAAATAGTTGCAAAAGCTAACCTATACAGAATTGCACAAAATATTTTGATATTCACCCAGCTATCCCATTTATTTTGATTCCACCAATAACACAAAACAGACTGGATAGCAGTTACTGGCAGTTTGCCATTATTGCTATAACAATCATTTCATAGTTATATACACATAAAACCCCTTATTTGAATCATGAGACCTCACTCTTTCAAAAATAAGGTCTTATGATATATTTGTGTGGTAAGGGATAGTAAAGTCTGAATTAAACTTTTATGATTCAGATAGGGCATGTAATTTTAAACTTTCTAATTTACTTTTATCATCAAATTTGCTTAGTTCTCTTGGTATTAGTTGAAAGCTAAATCTAGGTAGGCTCATATGCTAATTTCTAAGCTGTTTAACTGCCTCTTATCTCAGGGCATTTGGACAGTTTTTGACAGTTAGACACTGCTAGTTCATGTGTGTCATATAGATAACATTGTGCTCACGCACGTGAAGTTATTTAAGAGTCAGCACTAATCTGAATGCATTTGACAGTTTTTCACAGCTAGAGGGCGTTAGTTCATGTGTTTCAAATAGATAACACTGTGCTCACGCACCTGAAGTTATTTAAGAGTCAGCACTAATTGCCTGAAAAGCAAGTCTGTCAAAAGATCTGAGATAAGGAGGCAGTCAGCAGAAGCTTAGATAAAAGGTAATTACAGAGTTAAAAAGTATATTTCTATGACAGTGTTGATTATGCAAAAATGGGGAATGGTAAATAAAGGGATTATCTATCTTTTTAAACAATAACATTTTTGGTGTTGTAAAAAGCACTGGGGCACCCAAAATAGAACCGATGCCGAGAGCTGTTTATCATTTTTATGATAATTAGATAACAGAATTATGTTTACTGTCCCTTTAATCCCTTCTTTCATCTGTGGGACATTGTGTTTATGTTTGCTGTATAATGTCTTTAGGGGATAGGATAGCCACTGCTCACAATACAGTAAATTTTGTCCCCACTCATCAAACACTGAACAACTGTTTACTTGAGGTAGTGGATCACCATTACGATGGTGATCATCTTACAATTATTTGTTAGTACCCTCTTTCACATTAGGGGTCACATATCCCTGAAGATGTAGGTGATGGCTGACAAAGCAGCAATAATTGACAACACACTAAACTAAGTGCTGTTTACCCTAAGGTGCATGGGGGCTCTTATAGAGCTATTCTGCCTTTGTTTATGCTAGAGGAACTGAGAATTTGCTATTTCAAATGAGGGTAACTTGTCCCTCCAGCATAAACAAGGGGGGATATTTAAACTCTATAAGTGCCACCCCTCAGGGTAAATAGCAATTTTAAATGCTGCTGCAGGCTATTGCCGCTTTAACTGCGATCATCTGCTATCACCTGCATATTACAGAGGCTTATGACTCACCTCTTTCATATGAGAGGGTCACTTGTCCCTCTAATACAAACAAGAGGTAAGATACAGACCCCCCTGAGTGTAAACAGCACTAAAAATGCTGTTGCAAGTGGTCTGGGGGGGGGTGATATATTAGTTTAATTATCAGGAAAATATAAGGAGGCGATGACACTGCAGTTCAGGGGGGTCCCCAGGATCAGAATAGTAATATAAACTTCCAGAATGTAGACACTATGATCATCAGCCACACCCAACAGCCGATGCACATGACGACAACAGGTTTTAAAAATAAAAATAAATGTCTTGTTTTTGACCCAAGGGTGTCTTGATTTTGTGTACTGGCTCTAAAATTTTACCATATAAATACATTGAAGTTGATATACAATCTCATAGGTAATTTATAACTAAACAAAGAAGTAAAGCAGCACACCAGGGAATCTAACAGGAGGAAAGGGGGCATAAGGATACGCCTCCTTTCCTCCTGTTCGTGAGTTTGTGTAATTTTTATTAATGGTGGAACAAAATACATTTTTGCTTTTTATTGGATTCCCTGGTGTGCTGCCTTACTTCTTCGTTTACTACTTTTGTTGTGGGCACGCTCAGCCCTCTTTCCTGGCTGGCACCTCGAAAATTCAGTGGTGTTCCCATGACACGCTGCCTTCAGCATCTGTGATTTGGAGGAAGTTGACGTTCGTTCTGAACCTGGAGCTACGCTTCTCCCTTTCTTCCCAATTTATAACTACAGTTTTTTTTTCACAGTGGGGATTCCTTCCTTGAGATGCAAGTAGCACTTATCCTTATGAAGATAATTTAATTACTTTAAGAATTTAAATAGTAACAGTTGTTTTCTTTACAATAGGAAAATTCTACTCTCTGTGTAGAATGAAACTCTGTACGCTCAGGTATGAGATAAACAAGGGTCATGATTTATCAATAAACACACTCTCTTGACAGTTGGAAAGTTGAACAGACAGTCTAGTCAAAATTAAACTCTCATGAACACAATAGGGCAGCTGAGCGCTCACGGCTTGAGAGAGTGCACGCCACACAGTCGGATGCGGAGAGTTCCTGTAGTGTTTTGCCGGACAGTAAAGCACTGGGCTATCGCCTTTGTGATAAGGCTAGCATCACCGACCATCCTTATGGACATACGGAGTCCCATTTGTCAGTGACACACCCGGAAGTCCCGGACTCAGTTCTCTAACCTCAGCATTTTAATAGCAGCTAAGAGGACAGCGGACTGTAAAAATTGGTATGTTCCGGATACATATGCTGGGCTATAATATGTAGATACATGAACCTCCCATAACCTCTGTTGAGATTGGAGCGCTAGAGTTAGGCGGATATACGCAGAACACTGTTGCTCGTTCTCCAGAGCAGGAGGCGATCCATACACAATAGCCAGCTGCAATAGTCTTCTGGATAAAAGGAGCAATAAATTGAATCCAAAAACGTTGCAGAGACTTTATCAGTATTGACACCATATATATAAATGGTTCCCTAGTGAAAACAACTCAAATTAAGAGTCCCACTCTCGCGGATATCACAAGGTCAGTGCTTATATCAATGCATTCCAAGAAACGTGTAACAAAGGGCTTACTGCACCGAAGATGTTCACGGTCAGAGAAGAAAATCACTTTAAAGCTGCATACTCCATATTGCTACAGCTTAGCGCTCTCCTCCATGTATAGGGCAGATGTTGCCAGAAATACTTGCAGCGTGTAGCCTCTGTAACTCACCAGATAGTATTACAGGTGAGAGCTGTATCAGACACCGAAACTGTTAGGGCTCTCCAAACCCCTATTCTCAAAAGCTTAATCATGCAAAACAAAATTTCACAGTCCCAGTGAAACTAAGGCAGGGAGAGATTCTTATGGTTAAAAGTACATTTTATTCCTTACTTGCATTAAAAAGCATAATAGGCACAGCAAATCAGAGCTCTGATGAACTGCCCGTGAGGCAGGAAACGCGTCAGCTGTGGTGTCTGTCTGTTTGCTGTGCCTATTATGCTTTTTAATGCAAGTAAGGAATAAAATGTACTTTTAACCATAAGAATCTCTCCCTGCCTTTGTTTCACTGGGACTGTGAAATTTTGTTTTGCATAAAAGAAGCAATATACCAAGCAAGGAGCCTGAAAAGCTACAGTCAGTGCTGTGGAACTTCTAGTCACAACTATTGGGAGGCGATTTATATCTAACAGCAAGCGGAAGTAGCTGGCTGGGATAAGAGGAGCTATATACAGTAAAGAGTCTGGAGAAGACACGGGCAGTGCTGTGGAGTTCCTAGTCGTAACTTCTTCAAGATTAAAGACAAGTATCGTAACCCTGCTCTATAATACTGGTCTAGACTATTGGGGAACTTGGAGGCCAATTTATCAAAGGTCTTGCGGACCCGATCTGACAGTGCGGATCAGGTCCGCAAGACATCGCTGAATGCGGAGAGCAATATGCTCTCCGTATTCAGCATTGCACCAACAGCTCATAATGGGCCGCCAGCAGGGGGGTGTCAATCAACCCGATCATACTCGATCGGGTTGAATTGTTGCGATTCCTGTCCGCCTGCTCAGAGCAGGCGGACATGGTTATGGAGCAGCAGTCTTTAGACCGCTGCTTCATAACTGCTGTTTCTGGTGATTCTGAAGACTCGCCAGAAACACGACCTTTCAAGCTCCATTCGGAGCTTGATAAATGGGCCTCTTGGTCTGGACAGGCATTTCAATTAGTATTTAACAAAGAGCTGATAGACGGAATAAGAGGGGCTAAGAGAGGGCCATTATTAAACTTGACTTTAAAATGGGATTGTACGGACCGCAATTAGTATTATCAGCTGAAGAAAAAAGAGTTCAGAAAGGAAAAAGGGCTTTGCAGGCTTCTTTTGAACAAAAGATGGGGCATTCTGCTACAGAATGGCTCTTGTGGCTTGAATTAGATTATATTAGATTAGATTTGTTTATTGTCATTGTACAGAGTAAAAAACAGAGACAACAAAATTGTAATTAAATATCTAATCTATCCTTTACACAAATATATACAAAGAGAGTTGAGAGTTGTTCCCTGTTTGGAAGAGGAGGGGACATAGATAAAGTATTGCTTAAAAAAGAGACTGCATGGATGTACAAATTACAGACATTGGCCCCTAAGGGCCTAATGAGAAATTTGAATTTGCATCTTTTCTCTAGATTGAGCAATACACATTAAAAGGTTCTCCGCTGTTTACAGGTGGGCCGCCAGAGAGAGTTATTTAAATTTGTAAATTACTAAAATTTACTGTCTATTTTTGAACAGTATGTAATTGTAATTACTTTCTTTAAGAATTTCTATCAAAATAAAGTTTTTTTATGCACATAAGTTGTTCAAGATGCATATGGTTTAAAATAAGTTTATTTTTAAAACATTATTTTTTTTAAAATTCCAACAACATTATTCAGCATTATAAATGTCATTAATATGAAAACTTTGTCCTTTGTCTACTATGTGTTTTTCCATAATGTCAAAGATAACTTTCACTTTTCCTCTAGTAGGATTGTCAGATAAATGGACTTTTCTATTGGCTATTTTAATTTGAATTCTTACCCAATCAGGGTGAATTAACAGCGGTATAATGCTGAAGCGTTCTAACATTGGTATTCGTTTGCCCTGAGGAAACCCCATGATGCTGTGGTCACGTGGGGGGTGAAACGCGCGTCGGCACGTGACGTACATGGAGCGGATGGCTTGGCCTTGAGACAAACAAGTTTGTTACTTTGTTGCACTTGAAGGAAACAAAAGTTGGCGGTTCCATAAAGATACATCAGTTTTACCTTTCGGAAGCCTGGAGTTTGGTGTTAACCCATGCCGTATGCTGCTGGAACGGAGGGATGGAATATCTTTTACCCTCGGCACACGTAACTATACGGCTTTTCCGTTAGAAGTAATGCAAACTGTCTTATATGGACGATATCCATGAAAGGTATTTTGGAATACCAGAAATCTTTGGAACTGCCATTTCATCTGCTGTGTGTTCTTGGAAACTAGACACGGTTCATAACAGTTTTCTTGACAGGAGAAGTCTTAACATACAGTGTAATACTGTTTGTCACATTTTTGCATCCTGTAAAAATCTAACGGCTAGATTTGGAGTTTGGCGGTAGATGGGTTGCTAACGCAATGCGTGGTTTATGTCTAACGCACGGCATTGTTTGACTCCGGTATTTAGAGTTCTAACAAAACCTTCTAACGATACTCCTAACGTGTGTATTTCACACGCGGAATCCTGCCCGCGTTTGACAGTCTCCCATAGAGATCAATGGAAAAACAAACAAACACGCTTTTTTCACCTAACACTCGATCTCGCGAGAAATACGCACAGCTCGGTCATATGACGCATACCACATCATGCACAACAATAACACGCCGCAAATGTCACAACAACAATCACTCAACAAAGCACATAAGCATTACACATTCACAAGCGGGGGGAATTTTAATAAAATTTAATACAGGGAATACGCATATACTTTAAGATGCGGAAATACGCAAAATAACAACAAGGAAAAAAAATATATACATACACTAGAAAAATAATCGCATTCAATATCACTATATATTAGGACAAACATACATATACAACACTTCACTAATACCACACCATCGCAAATTCACATTTAAACATAATACTATTGGACAATGTTATAGAAAACGAGCACTATGACATCATCGCATTCTACACATTCCACAAATACTAACTCCAAATGAGCATGCGCAAATTCACACAACTAATACACATTGCACAAATATTAATTGCTAATAAAGCACACCTGAACACAATTTACAACGGAAATTGGTACATCATTAAACATTTACACAGGGTATATAAGCACCACACAAGCATGGCTTCTTTGACTGTGTTGCTGGTGGGTCTTTGGAGATTGGAGGTTTAAGATTAGAGAGTTTGTGCATTATTGTGAGTGAATTAGTGTTAGTGTGAGAGAGTCAGTTGTTAGTGTTATCGTGAGTGAGTTAGTGGGAGTGGGAGTTAGTGGTAGTGGGAGAGAGTCAGTTAGTGGGAGCGTGAGTGAGTTAGTGGTAGTGGGAGTTGTTAGTGAAAGTTAGTGGTAGTGTGATAGAGTCAGTTAGTGGGAGCGTGAGTTAGTGGTAGTGTGAGTTATTGAGAGTTAGTGGGAGTTATTGAGAGTTAGTGGTAGTGTGAGTTAGTGAGAATTAGTAGTAGTGTGAGTTAGTGAGAATTAGTAGTAGTGTGAGTTAGCGAGCGAGTGATTTTTCTGTACACTTAACACATTTACACGCAAACACATTCAATACATACATACACTTATCAATAACACTACATACACTCCATACCCCATACCCCCTCATACTACACTCCATACCCCATTCCCTGTAGTCCCATTCCCTTTCATCCCATTTACTCTTATCCCATACCCCATACCCATCCCATACCCATCCCCTAGTTACATTTAGTTTACATATCCTCCTTTTAGTCTTCTTCTTCTTTTGGTTTATTTAAATACTCCTTACCCTCTTTGTTTTTTAGATCCCTCTCACACTTTCAGCACTTATTTTGTCTTTTTAGTTCTTTATTTTGACCCCCTTTCATTTCATCACACTCACTTTTTGTTTGATTATTTGGGGTTTAGTTTAGGGAACAGATGGAGGGCAGGCAGGAGCTTAGTCAGGGGAGAGGTAGAGGGGGGAGGAGAGGGAGGGGGAGAGGAACAGGACAGGAAGGGGGGCAGGAAGCGGGGGTGGAAGTGGTGGGTGGACCCAGCCACTTGGTTCAAGATGAACAAGTGGCTGGGCCCAGTGGCGGACAGAGTAGGGCTTCACAGTCCGGGAAACAGAGGGCATCGTCACAGGGGAAGGCCAAGTCGACTAGGGAGGCAAGGTTTTCGATGGAGGAGAAGGAGGCCCTCGTAGAGGCCTATATGGCCAGGTATAGGAGGCTGCAGCACCAGAAGACCACCCCAACTGAGAAGAGGAAGCTCTGGCATGAGATAAGGAATGCAGTCAATGCAGTGGGTGGACGGAATAGAGATATGGACTCTATAAAACATCGATACCGGGACTGCAAGATGGATCTCAAGAAAAAGTTAAGCCTGGAGGCCCGACATTCCGCAGGAACCGGTGGCGGCCCTGCACTGGAAATCGAGTACTGCCGATGGGAGGAAATGTTGCGTCCCAGCATCTCCGAGGTGGATGTAGTCGGTATCGGAGGAATTGATACCGGGAACCTGCCATTCTCATCTGACGGTAAGCTCATTTAAGAATAAATTCACATACGAATGTATTTCAAGGGACACTATACGCAAACCTTTACTTTCATGATTGAGGTAGAGAATACAATTTGACAAAACATTCAAATGTACTTATATTACCTAATTTGATTAATTCTTGAGATATACTTTAATGAAGAAATAGCCATGCACACGGTGAACCAATCACAGGAGGCAGCTATATTCAGCTAACAATCAGCATCTTCTAAGCATATTTAGATATGCTTTTCAGCAAAGAATATCCAGAGAATGAAGCTAATTAGATAAGAAAAGTACATTAGAAAGTTGATTATAATTGTATGCTTCTAAATCATGAAAGATAAAACATTGGGTTTCATGTCCCGTTAAGGATCAGATTAATGCTATAACGTTGTTTACACACATTCACAATTACTTTGCGGTTACATCAGTATCTAGGCTATAGGTTAGGTGTGCATTTAAACAGACTGAAAACAAACGCTAAAACATTCAGATTGACCAGAGATATCACAAACACGGTTTAGAAAATGCGGAAATCGTATTGATTGTTAGATTTCAAAGTGGATTAATGATTCTGCATTTGTAATTGTATCGTAAGCTAAGTCATTTAAAGCTTGATTTGGAAATATGCTAATATATACATTTCTTTATTTTTCAAATATACAGAGTCTGGGGAGGAGGCAGCACAGCAAATACAGCCTCCTCCTTCTCCCCGGGATGAGAGTGGTGGGGAGGAATTTCCACCTTGGAGGGAAGAGGCCCCCCCGTGACGAAGAGGGCACGGAAGCAGATGAAGAGGCCCCGGAAGCAGAGGAGGAGGCCGCGGAACCAGAGGCCCCTCAAGGACCCGCACCCCGCCGTGCACGGGCACCCCGCCGTGCACGGGCACCCCGCAGTGCACGGGCACCCCGCCAAGCACAACAAGAGGAAATAGCGGAGGTGCGGGTTCTACTAGACTACATAGACCAGATGCGTAACTCCCGGATACAAAATATAGAAGGCCGAACTAGAATTCTTGAAGGACAAAACAAAATAATTGAAGGCCATAACCAAATAATAAACATACTTACTAGAATAGAAGAAGGGCAAAACAGAACCTTTAATCTACACCAAGAGATGTTTAATTTTTTCCGGGAGGCGCATGCTGGTCTGCCTCCTGGTCCGCCTCCTGCTGCTGGGCCATCTTCTCCTGCCGGGCCATCTTCTCCTGCCGGGCCATCTCCTCCTGCCGAGCCATCTCCTCCTCCTCACCTTGGTCGTCCCAGTACTCTTCCTTCCACTCTTCCCACAACATATCCAATGAGAACTCGTCGGAGTCGGCAGTTGACCCTCCCAGAGCCTCAGCCCCGTGGGAAGAGGGGAAGGAAGAGGAAGTAAGTATTTGTTTTCAGGTTTAATGTTATTTTTATTTAATGTGTAATGGATAGGTATGTGATGATGTGGTTTTCATACACTTGTGGACCACAGTCTGTATATAATCTACTTCTATGGGACCGGGTCCATGGAGGCAGATTGTTTGCAGAGTGTGGGTTATAAGTGTGTGAAAACCACATCACATACCTATCCTTGTTCATGATATTGATTGGTTCTGTGATGTGATGTCCAAACTGTTTCCCGAATCGCAAACAAAATTACCATTACAATTATCCATGATGGCATATTACTGTTTGAATGCCAATAACACAGCTTAAAGGGACAGTCAGAAAATTATTGATTACAAAGAAAACACTGTATTACGCATTATCAAGTTGGAAACAACAAAACATGGAGAAATACGTGTGACTTATGTGCTTACCCTTGTATCTATGACTATGAAAAATGACCACTTATTTGTTGTTCTGACATAACAACATTTTAGACATCAATGATCAATACATGGTAAATAATATGCTGTATGAGCACAAGGTTTTAGATATACAAATGCTATCCAAATGCCCTCTAGTGGTCAAATTGCATAATGATTACATGCACTCTTCAAGCTCTAAGAAATGAGCACACGAACCTCATAGGTTTAGCTAGCAAATTAAAATAAACACAGACAAATGATTAATTGGTGAGAAACCTTTGATATCATTGATATTACAAAATTGACTTTTATAATAATGCAAAACATTATTTGTTTTCTAAACTGTCCCTTTAACAAAATTACATATGCTAACATATATTTGCAGATTGTTGGTATATCTACATGTACTTGTTCAAACAATAAATATTGAAAACAGATTTATATTGACGTGTTAAATAAAGTCTATTTTCTTAAAGAGACATTATTGTGTTAATTTTTTTTTATAAAGACATTTGTTTGAACAATTAATATAGTTTAAAGTCCTTTTAGGAGTGGGGGGTGAAAATATGCTAACAATAATATATTTGGAGATTAACCAATGTGGAACTCATACATGATACAAAAATAAACATTTGCATTAAAGGGACAGTATACTATATTTTTAACAGAACTGTATGTAATAGACACTACTAGAAACAACAAGATTAACATATACTGATATCAATATTACAAAGTTTTAAGCACTTTCAAAGAAAATCGGGTTAGCTCTATTGAAAATATAGATGAACCCCCATTACAACCGTAAAACAAGACAATACCCCATCATTAACATATGAAAAGACCCATTACACAAACAGGAGAAAGCTGGAGATGGTACTCACATGAAACTTAGAGGCTTGGCGAGGAGTCTGAAAATTACTTACATTTTATTTGAACAGAAGCAAAATGAAACGTGTATTTGTTAAACAATGGACTATCTAACTAGAGACAAAATAAAATATTTTGATTTATAATGTGAGTGTCTAATGAACCTTTAATAAAATATACGACGAAATTACATTTTGAAGAAGTCGGCATCATATATTTAGCATATGATAAAGATAAATGCATATTGATTACTTTATTCTAACACAATAGCGCATATTTATGAATTAGATATCTTTAACATTAAACACAACAGTAATTTTTCAGAAAAAGGAACATATTGTTGACAAACATATTAAACAACATGGACTATAGAGATTTGCACTTGCCTCGAAATATCATATGCATGAAAACATTTTGCTTTCGTTCGTTTATTCAACCAGACATCCAGCAAAAGAGAATGTGATGGTCTTTATCAGCTATGGGTCAACAATGTAACATGATGCAAACAATCCATATTCGCAATGTTTTTAAACTTGGCTTCATTCACAAACGTGTTTAACGTGCACAAACAAATATTGCGGGACTACGTAATACAATCAGACGTTTTTTTACCTTTGCATGTGACGTCTTAATTAACATGGCGCTTCCTTGATCACGTAAGAACGCAATCCAATAAAAGGCACATTCTTGATCACGTAAGAACGCAAACAAAAAAAAGGCGCATCCTTGATCGCGTAAAAACGCCATCCAATAAAAGGTGCATCCTTGATCGCGTAAAAACGTCAGTCAATACAAGGAATCATTGGACAGCCTGGCAGGTGACGTCTTAAGCAACATGGCGCATCCGCGATCGCAGAAAAAACGCAGCCAATACAAGGACTCAGTTGACAGCTTGGCATATCACTAAGAAACGTATTTATATTTTTGTAACTAGTATGTGTCTAGATTGCTATCTATGAATGTCACAAAATCATGAATCATCTTTTCGGACTTGACTGTCCCTTTAACTATAGCTATGGTGTATATCTTTAACATTTAAAAGATACACATGAGAAATACATATGCCACTGATGTTTCAAGATATGTTTAGATTGTTTTGGAATAACAATAATGACACATGTATTGATCAAACGTGTCATTTATTCAAGTTGAAATATGGTCAGCCTACCTATAGCCATATATGGGAGGAAAAGTATTTTTTAACAATATTTAGAAAAACATATTCCTCATCTAAAATATGCGCATTACACACAGAGATTGATTTGGTTACACTTTTACAATAATATAGAATAGAAAATGAAATACATGTGCTGTCAACATTACAATAAGATTGTTTATTATTAAGATTATATGTCCTTGTTCATGTAAAAAGGACAAAAACGCTTTAGAAATGGAAATACATTCATTAACAATTGTGCTCACCATCACTTAAAGGGACATGATTTTTATTTATAAAAAGAGGATACACAGAGACAATACTATTTCAATAAAATGAACACTTTACAGGGATTATATCATTGTATCAATCCTCAGATCATTTGTTAAAGGTGCATCAATTCATGCAGAGTTTATAAATACACACATGGATGTGAAATTTGAAATATACATATATAACAATCTATATATACATATATAAAATAATTACTATGCTAATCATAATCATGCAATGATAAAGCTTTTAGAAAAAAAATATAAAGACAAAAATAAACATTACATTGGAGATGTTAATCTTAAAGTCATTTACAATTGTATTACATATATGATTCAGGAAACAACATTATTTTTGGTAGGTCCCTTTAAGGATCAACAAGATAAACTAGAGATTTCAATCAATGACATGAATAAGGAGGACAAAGAATCATGCAATGACATGTCTTTTATTAGTATGTCAGAAAACATCAACAACGTTTATAAATAATATGGTAAAGATCAGGAAAATTGGAGCCATATGACAAGGTAACAGAGTGCATCACAGTCCATGAAGAGAGTTGCCAAGGGCCAGCATAGCCCCATTGGAGCCATATGACAAGGTAACAGAGTGCATCACAGTCCATGAAGAGAGTTGCCAAGGGCCAGCATAGCCCCATTGGAGACATATGACAAGGTAACAGAGTGCATCACAGTCCATGAAGAGAGTTGCCAAGGGCCAGCATAGCCCCATTGTAGACATATGACAAGGTAACAGTGCATCACAGTCCATGAAGAGAGTTGCCAAGGGCCAGCATAGCCCCATTGGAGCCATATGACAAGGTAAAAGAGTGCATCACAGTCCATGAAGAGAGTTGCCAAGGGCCAGCATAGCCCCATTGGAGCCATATGACAAGGTAACAGAGTGCATCACAGTCCATGAAGAGAGTTGCCAAGGGCCAGCATAGCCCCATTGTAGATATATGACAAGGTAACAGAGTGCATCACAGTCCATGAAGAGAGTTGCCAAGGGCCAGCATAGCCCCATTGTAGATATATGACAAGGTAACAGAGTGCATCACAGTCCATGAAGAGAGTTGCCAAGGGCCAGCATAGCCCCATTGTAGATATATGACAAGGTAACAGAGTGCATCACAGTCCATGAAGAGAGTTGCCAAGGGCCAGCATAGCCCCATTGTAGATATATGACAAGGTAACAGAGTGCATCACAGTCCATGAAGAGAGTTGCCAAGGGCCAGCATAGCCCCATTGTAGACATATGACAAGGTAACAGTGCATCACAGTCCATGAAGAGAGTTGCCAAGGGCCAGCATAGCCCCATTGGAGCCATATGACAAGGTAAAAGAGTGCATCACAGTCCATGAAGAGAGTTGCCAAGGGCCAGCATAGCCCCATTGGAGCCATATGACAAGGTAACAGAGTGCATCACAGTCCATGAAGAGAGTTGCCAAGGGCCAGCATAGCCCCATTGTAGATATATGACAAGGTAACAGAGTGCATCACAGTCCATGAAGAGAGTTGCCAAGGGCCAGCATAGCCCCATTGTAGATATATGACAAGGTAACAGAGTGCATCACAGTCCATGAAGAGAGTTGCCAAGGGCCAGCATAGCCCCATTGGACCCATATGACAAGGTAAAAGAGTGCATCACAGTCCATGAAGAGAGTTGCCAAGGGCCAGCATAGCCCCATTGGAGCCATATGACAAGGTAACAGAGTGCATCACAGTCCATGAAGAGAGTTGCCAAGGGCCAGCATAGCCCCATTGTAGATATATGACAAGGTAACAGAGTGCATCACAGTCCATGAAGAGAGTTGCCAAGGGCCAGCATAGCCCCATTGGACCCATATGACAAGGTAACAGAGTGCATCACAGTCCATGAAGAGAGTTGCCAAGGGCCAGCATAGCCCCATTGTAGATATATGACAAGGTAACAGAGTGCATCACAGTCCATGAAGAGAGTTGCCAAGGGCCAGCATAGCCCAATTGTAGACATATGACAAGGTAACAGTGCATCACAGTCCATGAAGAGAGTTGCCAAGGGCCAGCATAGCCCCATTGGATCCATATGACAAGGTAAAAGAGTGCAACAGGCACAACAATAAACAGAAAAAAAGGCCAAATGGCAACCATAACAAAAACATCAACATGTGGACGGAGGATTCTTATCTGCGCCTTTGGAGCATCTCCAGATCCTCCACTTACTGGTCATCCCCTTCATCGTCCTGTGCATGTCCAGCTCCAGATTCAGGCATTGAATTTAATCGCATGATCTGCCGCAGAGTCAAATGCTGAACCTGGAGCTGGGCCTGCATGGTGTCGTTCATCCCTCTCAGGACAGCTGCGTTCCTCAACACGGCCTGCTCTACACGTGCTATACCTTCTAGCATGAGCCATGTTGAGTCACAGCCTAAAATAAAGAATAAATAAAATATTAAGGATAATTACACAACAGAAGAAAAAATAAGCAAAGATACATTGTCATCATAAAGACAAATCATTCTTTACATCAATTTTTTTAAATTGATTATTTACACATTAAATATGTTATTCAGACAGACCGAAATCATTAAAGGGACAGTTTACTCAAACATGTTGTCCCCTTTAATTGGTTTTCGATGATCCACTTATACAGCTTGAGTGTATAAAATCTTGTTAAAGGATTTACATTGTACTTACATTAGCAATTTAAATATTTTAATTATACTGTGGTAGGCACACCTATCCTTAAACATTTTGGCGTTGAGGACAAGCTGTGTAAACATAGCAACCTGAAGAAATTACATTCCCACTGGGTTAGACAAGAGATAATGTATCAACATTTGTACATAAATTGTTGGATCCAAGTAGTGGTGATTGGTATATGTAGTGATATCAAATTAAAGGGACACTGAACCTAAATATTTAATTGACTGATTCAGATAGAGCATGACATTAAAATAATAAAAAATTACACATATTCTTTAAATGTTAGAATTCTCTAGCTAGATTTTGAATGCAAGAATGTAGGTTTATAGGGCAGGCCATATTTGTTTATCAACTTTGGTTGTCCCTGCTGATTGATGGATACATTCATCCAACAATAAAGAAATAATGTCCAGACTTATTTTCGATTTAAAATTAATTCTAGCCATGTCTTTGTTTCAATAAAGATAGCAAGAGAATGAAGAATAATTCATAAGAGTAGTAAATTATAAATTTGATTAACATTGCATGCTCTATTTGAATCACAATAGAAACAATTTGCCTTCAGTGTACCTTTAAGTATCTTATAATGTGGATTTTGATTGATACTTACAGCTGTGCCTGGGAAGGACAATCCGACACCCAGGACAATGAAGGTTGAGACATTGGGGAGGGATGGGATTGTGTTGGGGAGGGATGGGATTGGGTTGGGGAGGGATGAGCTGCTGCTTTGGGGTAGGCCGTACAGCTGGGGAGTGGTGAGTTGGGGTCTGGGCAGCTGGGGTAGCTGTACGGGCCAAAATACGGGGAGAGCGGCGAAGGGGGACGAAGGGGCGTTTTTTGGGAGGGACAGGATAGGAAAAATGGGAAGGGTGGGCAGGGGGCTGGGCAGGGGTCTGGGCCTGGGCAGGGGTCTGTGACTGGGCAGGGGACTGGGCAGGGGCGGAAAACAGATGACCAGAGGTGGAGGATCCATCTGAAATAAATAATACAAATATATTAACATCTCATACATCATGAAATCAAATCAACGCATTTCAAATTGATTATGTTTGCAATATACTTAGAAGTGTGTTTGAATTTCTAAACAATTATGACTTGAGGATATGGTATGCATATAGGCACTCAAATGAATATCAATGACTGTCTGTACAATTATAACATTATTATTGTGGTTTGGCCTGGAATATGCATGTGACATAATGATGGCATGAATTACAAATAAAAAAATAATAATAATAATCCAAGCATATTTTCATGCTGCCTGATATAGAAAGGGGGCAGTAGTGTATTTGAACAGACAAATAATATTCCTTTTTAAAGTGCAAAAGCTGTAGACTTTGAATGTCTTCAATAAAATGATTTCCAATAAAGCAACATGTTGGAAACATGATAGATATGTTTCACATACCATCAGACTTCAAGGGAGCCTCTTCCTCCTCCGTCCCACATGTTAAATCAATCTCTGTAAAACATAACATGTTGTGTACACGTTAAGATCAGATATTATAACATATGTTACTGTTGCTCAAAGACACACATCAATGTTGCATTAAAGATATACACACCCAAAGTTATGATTTACATCATTTTGATGGAGCATACAAATGACATTAGATTTGTTATTCTCAATGATTCAGATTTTCGATGTATTGTTTGTATTAATTTTAAAATCATAAAAGCATAGTACATAGAACATTTAAGATTTCTCATGTGTGTATCACTTGATGACTGTTGTAAAAAATGAACATGGAAACAAACATATGCTATACATCTTCTGAATAACAAAGGTGTAGACTAAGAAAGTTTTAATTATTAATCTTTCAATATTCCAAGAAAATTAATATATAATCAGAGGAGTAAATTATATGTTTGTTTCAAATGTTATGCTTCATCAGAATCATGCTCATAATATTGATTACCAATACACCTTCAATGACATATAAATGAGTCAATGGACTTACCAGAAGACCGCAAAGGCGGCTCTGTGTCAGTGCTGGATTCCTCTGGGCTCCCCACACCAACTCTCTCTATGAATGATTATAGATATATATTAGTGAACACATTTGGGATAGCACTAAATCACATCTGTAGCGATTTTTAAGAATAATAAACTTGAAAATGTGAAGAATATAGCAGTCATTATCCAAAAAAATGCTTGATTGAATCAAGGGGATTCTGTTAAAAATGATGTATTGAACATATGTTTAATTTCTGACTATATTAGACATCAAACTCATCTCATACGATGCTATTGCATATCTAAATATACCCATTGATCAATGTTCTTAAAAGAATACACACAAACCACATTTTGAATAACAGCTGTTGACAAATATAAACAAAGACATGTGGCACATCGAGCCATTTGTGCAATGTACAGTAATCTTGTTTAGGACACAACACATATTGATCACAATACCAAACCAAATTGATTAGTACAAATATGTAATCATGGTGCTGTTAGAGTATGCTCATATCTATAAAGTAACTCCAACAGTGAATATGTGAATTATATATCAATATTGTCTAATCCAAAGAATGTAAAGATGAATAAATCTATTGTTTATTAAAGGGACACTGACATGATTTATTTCAATCATTGATTTCACTGTTCAAACTGTTCAAAATGATTTAACATTGACTCCTATTATAATTGGAATGTTGCTACATTTTAATCTTAAAGGCAGATAAGCAATATTGGATTCAATAAATATTGTTTGTTGAAGGTATCCACCAATCATCAATAAAAACCCAGGTTTGTCAAACAAGATTGAGCTGCAGATAAACGTACATTCTTGATTTTAAAATACATTTAGCAATAGAATATTTCACATATGATTATAGTATTATATTTAAATGTTGATTAATATTGCATGCTCTATCTGAATGACAACATTAATAATTTTATCTCAGTGTCCCTTTAATATAAAAATATATTGATTTGACAATGTTGGTGTTAATGAATTCTCTACTCCATATGTTGATGTAATGAATGGGATTGAGCATGCAATTCCAATCTAATATGTTATTTAAGGATATCCTAAGAATTATTTAATTTTCATCTATTAAAGGGACATGAAGCTCTAAATGTGTAATTGTATACTTTTTGAAACTATGTACTACTGTTATCTGAACACATGATTTTAACTTTTGGCAAAATGCCAATTTATGCATAAAAAAACAGCCGGATAATACCAGTAATGCATTGTTTAACCTAAACCAAAATCCATTTTTTTTAAGAACTAAAACAATAGACTGAACCAATGTAGCTCATAAAATGTTTAAACAAAACAATAAAATCACGTTTAAAAATCATTCTATGTAAAATTTAGTTGTCATGTCCCTTAAATTACGTGATCAATTTCAAAAATGGAATCTATATTTTTAAAATCTAAACATATGCAAAAGTGTGTGTATTTTTAAAAAATGTATACAAATAAGATTAAGCAATACACAAGGGAAGAATATAAATTGGACATTCAAAGAATCTTACATTAAAATTAAGACATCCAGAATAGATGGGATATCTTAAATTCCAAACAAAATCAGAGTAGTCTTACAATGTAATCCTATTTTTAATATAAGTTTTTAATATAAGTTTTATTTGCAAAAAGTTTTAAAATCCATTTTACAGATACATATAAATATTGAACAATGTGGATTTAGTATGTAATGTTCTGTCCATGTTTCTAAGACAAATGTCAATTAAAATGAGACATACCATACTGTGACAAGCCCTGGCTTGAGGATCCAGCACCAACATCCAGATCTGTAATATATTAAATGAGGATTGGATATCATTAATACAAATCATGCCATGTTTAAAATCTTTACATTATTAGCAAATCAATTAAAAACTATTAATCCTTTGGTAGTCCCATGAGTTAATTGTTTCCTCAATTAAATTCATGATAAATATATCCTGTACTCTTATTTTCAATCAGTTGTGTTGTTTACTGTAGCTTAAATTATTTATTTGTGTTATTTCATTCTCATCAATTGATGGGCATATGTTATAATTTATTTGGATTCTGCTTTTTTCTTTTTTTATTATGTATAATATTGAAAATAAGAATACTGTATTCTTCACATATATAATAATTCACATTTCATTTTGACCAACATGTGTAAAGCAATGCCACTTACAGCAAACCCATGTTAACGTGTATGCGCAATTCCATTTTCACGATCATTGCACAATGATTCCAAGCAGAATTACGCATCCGTCATTTGACCAACATGTATAAAGCAATGCCACTTACAGCAAACCCATGTTAACGTGTATGCGCAATTCCATTTTCACGATCATTGCGCAATGATTCAAAGCGGAATTACGCATCCGTCATTTGACCAACATGTATAAAGCAATGCCACTTACAGCAAACCCATGTTAACGTGTATGCGCAATTCCATTTTCGCGATCATTGCGCAATGATTCCAAGCGGAATTACGCATCCGTCATTTGACCAACATGTATAAAGCAATGCCACTTACAGCAAACCCATGTTAACGTGTATGCGCAATTCCATTTTTGCGATCATTACGCAATGATTCCAAGCGGAATTACGCATCCGTCATTTGACCAACATGTATAAAGCAATGCCACTTACAGCAAACCCATGTTAACGTGTATGCGCAATTCCATTTTCGCGATCATTGCGCAATGATTACAAGCGGAATTACGCATCCGTCATTTGACCAACATGTATAAAGCAATGCCACTTACAGCAAACCCATGTTAACGTGTATGCGCAATTCCATTTTCGCTCTGTGACGCATATTCTGTAGAGCACAAGAAACATCATTCCTATTTCATGTGTCACTAATCTAAAATCAGATATCTAAACATCATATGTAGTGTATGTTGTGAGATCTGTATAGGTTTAGTATCTGACTATATACACATTTTTTAAAATTCTAATCAAATATTAAGATATTATATGAAGTTGGATAGTTACCTGGTTCAGATTCTCCATCAGCTCCTCCCAGGCCACCGGACGGAGAAGCAGCTGCCCTGGCCCCCGCGTCAGGACTTTCAGATCCCGCAGCTGGGAGGGAAGAAGAGGAGGCCGAGGATGGCGAGGATCTAAATCTTTTGGGGACCCGGAGATTGAGGAGCTCGCATAAAGTCACCTCATAAGGGAGTAGGTATAGTTTCCACGGGGCCTTTCTTTGGCCCCCTCTTTTACGGGCTTGTACCCAGTCCCTTATGAGGTTGACTTTTTTTGTTAAGCGCAACCTCATATCTCCGAATCTCCTCATGATTTGATCCTGGCTCCTCTGGACGTCACACACCAATTGAACCGCATTGGTGATAGACTCCCAGAGGGCCTTCTTAACAGGCGCATCTGTCGACCTCCTCTTGTTCCCAAACAGCTGGGGATAAAAGTCCTTGACGGCGTGGACCAGTGCAGCGCTCTCCTGCTTGGTGAACCTGGGAGGTGACATGCCTGCTGGGTTGTAGAATATATTTTTTTATAAATAATATATACTGCCTGCAGGCATTAGAGAACTGACAAAGATGGCAACGTGTAATTGACTTTTATATGGTGAAGTAAACATGAGATGCACCATGGGACAAGTTATCTGTACATCTGATTGGATAAAAGTTTGAAATATTGTTAGAATGTCTGTGAGACCATCCTGACTCAAGTTGTGTTTGTGTGATGAACTCTGATTGGCCGTTCCTTAATGTTTCATATCTTAGTAACTTCCTTACACATACCTCCTGGTGGTGCTGTTACTTCATTTTTCATGTAGACTTATTTGTAACTCATGGGCCTGTCATGCGGATATGTGTGACGCAGATTTAATATCCGTGATCCGTTAAATATTAATGTTTAAATTCTCTTTAAAATCTAATACTGTCACATTATTAAAAGTTGTATACATTTTTCGGTTTAATAACGGTCTGTTTCTTTAATACAAATACACATTTAATATTGTATGTCTTTATTGTTCATAAAATCAATTTGTTGACTTATTGTGAAGTATTGATATTGCTCTATTAAATGTATTTCATAATGCACATTGATTGTGTGCTATTGCGTGACATTAGACTCTAATGTTTAAAGATGCAAATCTGGTGTTTCAAGATCCGTTTCCCACGCAATATTTCTGAATGTTAAAATTCAGGTTATAATGTCAGTAACTTGGATAATCTGTTTATAAATGTTAAACTACAGGTTTGTTTGTTATTAGTAAATAAACCTCAAGCTTGTATTTGTCTGAACTGCTCATATATGTTATTGTGCAATGGCGTCTTTATTTTTAAATAGACATTACAAACAAAAAATTGTATCAAATGATCTGTAGAGATAGAAAATTGTTTAGACTTTAAAATGTAACTCAATTTATCTTAGTATTTAGATATCCTCAACAGAAGAAATTTAAATGCACATGGTTGAGCCAATTACATAAGGCATCTCTGTGCATCCACCAATCTTCATCTACTGAGCCTATCTCGATATGCTTTTCAAGCAAAGTATGTCAAGATAAGAAGAGAAGTAAATACACTCTTTAAATCTCTTAAAGGGACACTGTCCAAACAAATTTAGCGTTTGTGATTCAGATTGAGCATGAAATGTTAAGCAACTTTATAATTTAATCCGATTCTCAAATGTTAAGAATTATCTTGTTATCTTTCTTTGCAAATCAATAATGATATTTTAGATTACGGACAATTGTTGCAAAAAACCTGGGTTGTCCTTGATGATTGTTGGATAAATTAATCCAACCAAAAAAAACAAGTTCTGTCCAGAGTACTGAAGCAAATAAATTATCTATTTAATGCCTTATTTTTAAAGTAATGATAGCAACATCACGAGGAACATTCATAATATGAGACAATTTTTAAAGTTGCTTAAAATAGAATACTCATTCAGAATGTATAAATCATTAATTTTTTAACTGTCTCCCTTTAAGTATATTTTGAGTTCATGTCCCTTTAAAGAGACATTTCACAATAATGCTTGAAAAATCATAAACCTAGGCACCTTCCTTTTGCTAAATTAGTATAACATATGAGTAAAGCATATTTAGATTAACTTCTGGATTGTTTTACACACTGACTGAAATATATATTGTAAAGGATGTATTTCGCAGTCTTCAGCTTAAAGGGACATTAAGCTATATGTTATGTATGCATTTTGGATAAGATTATAATATTTGAACAACTTAATATGTTTTGGTATTCAATCATTAGATTGTAATTATATATATTCTTGGATTAAATACATATCTACATAGGCTATTTTGATGCTGATTGTCGGTTGCACATAGATGCCTTATGCAATTGACTAAGATATGTGCATTGATGTATATTTTTCGAAGTATATTTAAAGACTGAATGTAATTCTATAGTACTTTCTAAATATGTTTAAATTCTTTTATGATTTTTTTAAAAATCAATACACAATATACTTTGTGAATGTCCCTTTAAGGACCAAAACATTTGGAATGTTTATTTAACATTGTCAAAAGAAACTAAAGGGGAATGAAAATTATATATAGATATGTGTTGTCTAACCCAAGAGGTAAGATTTTAAAAACTACATAATATTAATAACTATAGTTAAATGTCCCTTTAAATGACTCCACTAGAAAATAAAATCTATTAACCTGGCATCCAATAACTAGCTTGTGAAAAATATGAAGTTAAATGACCTACCATTTATAAATGTAAAAATTTAAGACAATAATGTTTTGAGATACCTAAGGAAGATACAAGATCTTATAAAATTAATTTTACATTCAACAACACTGTCACTTTAATGTAATTGAACCACTTCCCCTTCTTAAAAGTGAAACAAAATAATTTATGTCAAATTTTGACTACATATCCGAAATTATTTTAACATCTAAGAATTTCAAAAGAAAAGCATCGATGGATCTCACTCCCCAATTAATTTAAAAAAGATAGTTTAATTTAATATTCTCTGAATCAGTGGATTTTCTAAAATTAAAGCATTATTTGATCTTATGCATGTGCTTGTCAAATAGACAACTACCAGTCATGGGAGTCAAATTGTTTTTTATTGACAGATTATATGGATATTTATTATAATCTGTTCAAAAGAGTGTATTTAATAATAAAATGTTGATTATTACCATTTAAAAAATAAAAAGTTTCTGAAACAAAAACAAAAAAATATTCCTGGAAGTCATCAGATGACAATCTGAAATAAAAAAAAAAAAAATGTAACAAAGTTAATACACACGTTGTCAAATATTCATAAAATACATTTACAATCATCTTGTGTCTATGCTCTAACTTTGTTCAACATTTTATCAAGATATTTATTAATTAAATTTAAAAATAAATAAAATAAACATACACCATTATATTGTGTAATAAAAATTAAATTTAAATATCTTAATTTCTAATTATACATAATAATGTATATCACATTTCAATAATATATATGTATGACGAACATAAATGTAATATTTCATGTCCATTCAAATACCTCTATATCAACTATAATATGTATTCCTTTTTCTGATTGTGATCCCTAAATATCTAATTATGAACTAAATATGACTAATGTATGTAAGCTACTAATATTCGACATTCTTCCTGTGATTCTTAACTAGCATGCATTGGTACACCAACCTGGATAATGCATGGTCTTTGAAAGTCAATTCAGGGGTAAACAGTTGATCTTCAATAGGTGTCTTATTCATCAGTTCATAAAATAGAGGACTAAAATACCATCTAAAAAAGTAAAATCATCTAAGGGTCTGATTGTGATCCCTAAATATCTAATTATGAACTAAATATGACTAATGTATGTAAGCTACTAATATTCAACATTCTTCCTGTGATTCTTAACTAGCATGCATTGGTACACCAACCTGGATAATGCATGGTCTTTGAAAGTCAATTCAGGGGTAAACAGTTGATCTTCAATAGGTGCCTTATTCATCATTTCAAAAATAGAGGACTGTGAAATACCATCTAAAAATTAGAAAATAATTTAAGTGTCTCCAATAGGATGTCTCCACAGCCTTATTCTATCAAATAGTTGGCACTTACCATGTGAACATGTCTTTGTATGTTTTTCAAGGTCAGCAGATTGGAAAGATAATGCCAGACATGATCCCATTGGTATACTTCAATTTCAATCTTGGCTTTTTCCACTGTCAGTCTGGGCAATCTTCACTGTCAGGCTTCTAATTCTTCCCTTTCAGTCTTTAGATTAAGTCAGCTCCCTAATGGCAGAAAAAGTTTAATAAAAATTACTACAAGTGTGTGAATCAGTTCTGTACCCCTCTACCACCCCCCATTTCAGAATACATTTCTGTCACTAGCTTACTAAGCGTGTGTAGCATCTTGTGTTATGTTCTATCAAGTGTGAAGATGAGTCATATTGAGCAGAACGAACCTCTAATGTGTGACATTGAACCATTTTCATGCTAGAGGATAGTTATGCTAGAGGATCCCTTTCTGAGTATGTACATTTTAAGTAATGTGTAAACTAAATACTAGTTTTGAAAATGTATGCCATATGATGTATTTGTGTACAATTCATGCCAGCAACAGTCCATACATTTATACTTACCAGCTGATGTCCTCTTTAAAAACCAGGTGGCAAAGACTCGCTACAGGACCCAATGACCAGAGCATCACCTATATTAATAAATGAAACACATTTTTAGCATTTGATGAACAATCCTAACATGTTTGCACAATTCTCTACTTGTCATTTCCCTAGAGTTCACATCTATTGACAATACTCCAGTCTAACTTCTATTATTTACCGTCTAAAGTGGCGGTTGATGATGTCTGCTCTGACATTGAGCCCCTCGTCCCGGAATGGCCCCTCTAGAACAGGATCATCCTCCTCATCTCTGAGGA
The DNA here is from genome assembly GCF_027579735.1 of Bombina bombina. Classification (NCBI taxonomy): domain Eukaryota; kingdom Metazoa; phylum Chordata; class Amphibia; order Anura; family Bombinatoridae; genus Bombina; species Bombina bombina. The sequence continues at coordinate 372,859,912 of NC_069500.1, forward strand.
GGTTTCGTTGTGCCTGGACGCCCTGCAGCATCCCAGCCCGCTGTGCAATATTATGCAGGACACTACAGGCTACAACGATCTTAGCCACTTTCTTTGGGTTGTACTAGAGGGCTCCTCCCGACCGGTCAAGGCACCTGAACCTCATCTTCAGGAGCCCGAACATTCGTTCAACCACCGCCCTGGTTCTCTTATGAGCCCTATTGTAGCGCTCCTCAGACACATAAGTCGGGCTACGCAAGGGGGTAATAAGCCAAGGCCGGCTCATGTACCCAGAATCACCTATAAATTATGAACAGAACATAATTCAAACTGAATCCTCAAAATATTATTTTGATTCCAATAAAAGTTTTTGTACACGATAATCCACTAACAAATGTTTATTTTTTAAAAGAATAATCTAGTTCAATCTTATTCTCTATCTTCCCATTTCAGCTAAGACATGCTACATATGCGTATTTCTCCTAAACCAAACCTTGTGTAAAATGCAAACTAAATGGTTACATTGCATTCTTTATCTGAGCATTTAAGGTAAGACATGCTACATATCTGCATTGAACTAAAAGTAGACATTAGCGGAAAGAGACAATGACATGGTTAAATTGCATTAGCTAATATCTTCCCATTTCAGCTAAGACATGCTACATATACGTATTTCTCCTAAACCAAACCTTGTGTAAAATGCAAACTAAATGGTTACATTGCATTCTCTATCTTCCCATTTAAGGTAAGACATGCTACATATCTGCATTGCACTAAAAGTAGACATTAGCGGAAAGAGACAATGACATGGTTAAATTGCATTAGCTAATATCTTCCCATTTCAGCTAAGACATGCTACATATGCGTATTTCTCCTAAACCAAAACTTGTGTAAAATGCAAACTAAATGGTTACATTTTATTTTCTATCTGAGCATTTAAGGTAAGACATGCTACATATCTGCATTGAACTAAAAGTAGACATTAGCGGAAAGAGACAATGACATGGTTAAATTGCATTAGCTAATATCTTCCCATTTCAGCTAAGACATGCTACATATGCGTATTTCTCCTAAACCAAAACTTGTGTAAAATGCAAACTAAATGGTTACATTGCATTCTCTGAGCATTTAAGGTAAGACATGCTACATATCTGCATTGAACTAAAAGTAGACATTAGCGGAAAAATTAAATTAATGGTTAAATTGCATCCTATAGCTGAACATTACGCTAACATTTTAAAACTACAGTGGCAATTGTCAAACGAATTAACCATGTTGTGCACAAATACTCACCAACGAGATAACCAGGGGGCATTTGTCTTTCCTCAAACGGTCTCCACAGGGACGACAGAGAGAGGATGCGGGCATCATGACTAGCCCCTCCAGAATTCGCACACACATGCATAATCCTCATCCGTGCGTCACAAACATACTGCACGTTGAGGCTATGAAAATGTTTGCGATTTCTGAAGGGCAAGTCATCAATTGGAGCACGCAGCACAATGTGGGTACAATCTATGGCTCCCAAGACATTGGGCAATTCAGCAATATCAAAGAATTCCCGCTTCAGGCGCCTCCAATCACCATCATTCTGTGGGAATCCTATGTATTGCTTACTGATACGTACCATGGCGTCCAGAAAGTTATCAAACACCACAGAGAATGTACCTTGAGCCAGGCCATGCATGTACATTTCTCCGGATTGAAAACTCCCAGAGGCCAGGACGTAAAGACAACTTAGCATCTTACTCATGACGGGAACAGCAGTCCTTATTCTTATACGTGGCTCCAAATGAGGTTTAAGAAGATCGTAAAAGCCAATGAGCTGTTCGCGATTGAGCCGATACTTATCATAAACCTCAAAGTCGCTCATGTTTTCCAAGGTGGGTCTCACCCTGTAGACACGAGGACCGCGAACCAGATGACCCCTTCGTCTCAGTCTGAGCCGCCGAGGCTGCCTGATTCGATCAACAGCTAGTTCGCCAATAGCAGCACCAGCAGTGTCTACCATGTCATCGTCATCCATCTTTCAAAACAGCGTAACAAGGTATGCACTTGATCTGATGTGGATCACAAGTGATGCTTTGGCCATGTTGTTTGGTGGATTTATAGTACAATTAGTCCAATGGTAGTGAGTTTGTAATGATTGCTGATTGTATTCACTTGTTTGTATGTGAGCGGCGCGAATGCTTTCACAGTGGGCGTTTTTTTGTTGTTTGCTGAAATGTTGTTTTCCCCCAATGAATCTCAATGTGAAAGTGTCAAATATCACACATACAGTGCATGTTTGTAATGTTTGATCATATGCGTTATCAATATTTCTTAAACGCGATCTTATAGTAACAAGCACACGTCCAGGCTAACATGAATGAAAGTGCATAGTTGTGTATAATGTGCATCGAATGTGATTGATCAATGTTGCTGCAACATTGTTTGTAAACGATAAAGTAACATCTGCCATCTGTAGTATTGTATATATAAGTGATTGCCGAGTTGTCAATATTATATGCGTCCCTTTCAAATCGCAATAATAATTCAGAACTTCCCGTCTGCCATCTGTAGTATTGTATATATAAGTGATTGCCGAGCTGTCAATATTGTACGCGTCCCTTTAAAATCGCAATAATAATTCAGAACTTCCCATCTGCCATCTGTAGTATTGTATATATAAGTGATTGCCGAGCTGTCAATATTGTTCGCGTCCCTTTAAAATCGCAATAATAATTCAGAACTTCCCGTCTGCCATCTGTAGTATTGTATATATAAGTGATTGCCGAGCTGTCAATATTGTATGCGTCCCATTAAAATGGCACTAATACTGAAGAACTTCCGGCTGTCATCTGTAGTATTGTATATATAAGTGATTGCCGAGCTGTCAATATTGTATGCGTCCCTTTCAAATCGCAATAATAATTCAGAACTTCCCGTCTGCCATCTGTAGTATTGTATATATAAGTGATTGCCGAGATGTCAATATTGTATGCGTCCCTTTCAAATCGCACTAATGCTGAATAACTTCCGGCTGTCATCTGTAGTATTGTATATATAAGTGATTGCCGAGATGTAAATATTGTATGCGTCCCATTCAAATCGCACTAATGCTGAATAACTTCCGGCTGTCATCTGTAGTATTGTATATATAAGTGATTGCCGAGATGTAAATATTGTATGCGTCCCATTCAAATGGCACTAATACTGAATAACTTCCGGCTGTCATCTGTAGTATTATATATATAAGTGATTTGCGATCTGACAATATTTATTAATTGTCCCATTCAAATCTCCATAATAATGCTGTTCAAAACTGTTATTTACGTATATGTTGTATTGTAGTATTGAGTGATAAAGTTCAGAAAGGGGCGGTACAGTCGTGAATCTGTGATGTGTATGGTTGAATCTTCTAATGACGTCATCATATTATTACCCTGCCTATGTAGTTCAGAAATCCTCATTGTGTTGTTGTATTGTGCTACATTGTTATTGTGTGCGGAATAAAATCTAAATGTGTGCTTTGTGGTTGCGTGATGGGTGATGCGTGTTATGTACATGTACGTATATATTGTGATTGTGTCCCACATATGCTGACTTCTATATAGCGGTCTGGCATTGTTGTTCCTTCCCATAAAGTGACATCTGTAATCTGGTGTAATGATGTTCTTCTTGTACGTAATTCCTAATGGTTTATTGTGATGGAATCATGATGTTAAAAGTACAGTAAAATCCATATGTTCTGTTTTGTGATTCCTATAGAGAATGTAATGTGTTTTTCCCCCATCATTTGAATGCACATGTATGAGTGAATGGTAAAAGTAATGTATGTGCATCCATGACTGATCATGTGTTAAGCCTATGTAGATATGCTGTTGCTGCAAGCATATGAGTTGAATAAATGAAATGCAATAATAAAGGTAAATGAGAGGTGTTTCCCATTGTGTACTGTTTGTGAATCCTGAAAAGTTTAAATTATTTTTGTGTCCGTTTAAATGTAATATTTTTTAAAAAAAAGTTTGTTACTAGTGATATTGATTTGTAGTTGATGTAATATAAAAGTCTGAAACAATTTAATGGTGTTGTGAATATTCAATAAGTACAATCCATAAGTCCACCATAGGGAAATAGTCATTTCTTGATCTATTTATCATAGCTGGGTCTAACGCAGAAATGCATGCATTTTCTAGCGCTGCTATTTGGAGTTTTTAGGTCTACGCTATTTGCGTGCGTTAGGGAAATCTGTCTTTCGCGTGCACAAGCACGTCTTCCCCATAGAAGTCAATGGAGGCTCTAAATTTTGGTAATTTTTTTTTTCAAAGACTGGTTTTCCTCGTAAAGTGAGTGACGTCATGAGCTTGTGTGAAAAAGTAACTAAATCGTGTTCATTTTGTAATAAATAACTTTTTTGTGTATGTCATGTGGTGTATATTGTGTGTATGCATCGATGAGTGTATGTTTGTGATAATATTATTAGTTATATGAAGCTATATGAGGGTCTTTTCCCGTGTGTCAATGTAAGTCAATGGGAAAATGGATTTGTGTTGTTTTTTTTCTAACACCCGAGATCTCGCAACTTTGATCGTTTGTATTTTGATGAAAAATTATTAAATCTTAAAAATAAATATAGTGTAGTGTTTGTATGAGTGTAAGTGTACTTTGTGTAATATTTGTTTTGTGATTCGTGGATGTTTATTTTGTCGGTATATGTTAACTACTGGGTTTGAGCTGTCGGTAGAGATTTGTGCGTTGGGTGATTTTTGAGTGTCGGTAACTGAACTCTAAATACCGGAGTCCGTAAGAAACCAGCGTTAGGAGCCTCTAACGCTGGTTTTCACGGCTAACGCCAAACTCCAAATCTAGGCCTAAAGTTGCAACTTAACATTTGTATAATTTGGACCTTGGAGTGGTGGACCTAACATAGATCCTAATCATTTATTTTCATGACACCTGATACTATGAGAATATAGTGGTGCCCTCTGAAAAGGTGTTGTTAGGTACCCTCCGGTCCAAACTCACTATTTAGAGCATGCTCTATTTATGTATGTATTTATTTATTACCTAAATACAATTTTGGTTGATTTATCTAAATTTGCTAATTTAATGACATCATTGTGTTCTATTCACTGTATGTAGAGGTGTGTCACACAAACATAGATCCTCATGGTTATCTAAGTTGTCTGATTTGTGCAATTTATTGCATGCCAACCTCTGGTAGAGGTGTTGTTTGTGGTTTAGGTTATTCTGTACATAAATAGGCTAAGGTCACAGACTTCAGTCTGAAGATACCAAGCATACGCATCCTATGTATTATTTTGATACAGCTTTTGTGCATAGCTATATGTTATCCATCTGTCCATTGACTTGGTTGCTAATCTGTTACATGTTTGTAGGAACAATACTGCACTGTTGAATTTTCTAGACATTTATGTTTAGTTGGGTATTTTGACCCATAATAAAATTGGATGCTGAAATCCCTGTCTTTCATGTAGTTATTTAATTTCTAACACTACACATCTCTCTCTTTAATCAATAGTGTTATCCTTTACACAAGGTAGTACTAAAATGGTAAATCTGACAAAGGACAAGAGAAAAATCAAGTGACTTGTGCAAAAAGTTTCCATACCACAAAAAGTAAAGTACAATATGCAGGTGTAATAAAGTGCAAGTGCAAAAGATTAATTCCATACCAGAGGAATATGTATGTGTGTATAAAATACAATATGAGAACATTTTCTCATCTTAATCACACGTGTGTATATCTAGTACACAAGTAAGTGTTAACACATATAATAGTGAGTAATAGATAGTTAAATAATAAATAGTGAATAAACACTATGGGGCATATTTATCAAGCTCCGAATGGACCTTGATGCCCGTGTTTCTGGCGAGCCTACAGGCTCGCCAGAAACAGCAGTTATGAAGCAGCGGTCACAAAGACCGCTGCTCCATAACCTGTCTGCCTGCTCTGAGCAGGCGGACAGACATCGCCGGAAATCAACCCGATCAAGTACGATCGGGTTGATTGACACCCTCCTGCTGGCGGCCTATTGGCCGCGAGTCTGCAGGGGGCGGCGTTGCACCAGCAGCTCTTGTGAGCTGCTGGTGCAATGCTGAATACGGCGAGCGTATTGCTCGCCGTATTCAGCGAGGTCTGTCAGACCTGATCCACACTGTCGGATCAGGTCCGACAGACCTTGATAACTTGGGGCCCATGTGTGAATTTACGTTTTGTATGTGATGTGAATTATGTAGAATAAAGGTGGAGTGAATAAAGACCATTGACAGAATAACCTGTTAAATTAAGTTAAACAACCATCAATTCAGCACTTTCTCTGTTGTTAAATAAGAGGTCCATTTGTAAAAGATAAAAAGAAATAAAAAAATAAAAGGTTAAAAAAATATGTACATAAAAGAAAATTTAAGAATTGTTATTTAGCAAGGCAATGGCTCTTGGGAAAAAGCTATTCCGAAACCTAGCTGATTTGCCTTTTAAGCTCCTATAACGCCTCCCAGATGGTAAAAGGGCAAATATTCTGTTGCTAGTATGAAAAGGATCTTGAATAATTCGATAGGCCTTTTGAAGACTGCGTCTGCTTTGAAGATCTTCAATAGAAGGTAGCTGAACACCTATAATGTACTGGGCAGTTTTAAAGGGACACTGTACCCAAATTTTTTCTTTTGTGATTCAGATAGAGCATGCAATTGTAAGCAACTTTCTAATTCACTCCTATTTTCAAATGTTCTTTATTCTCTTGGTATATTTATTTGAAATGCAAGAATGTAAGTTTAGATGCCGGCCCATTTTTGGTGAACAACCTAGGTTGTCCTTGCTGATTGGTGGATAAATGCATCCACCAATCAAAAACTGCTGTCCAGAGTTCTGAATCTAGAAAAAAGCTTAGATGCCATCTTTTTCATATAAAGATAGCAAGAGAACGAATAAAAATTGATAATAGGAGTAAATTAAAAAGTTGCTTAAATTTGCATGCTCTATCTGAATCATGAAATAAAATTTTTGGGTACAGTGTCCCTTTAACTACTCGTTGCAGAGCTTTACGATAAGAATTAGTGCAATTTCCATACCATACAGTAATGCAATTTGTAAGAATACTCTCAATAGTACAGCGGTAGAAATTAACTAAAATCTGAGTAGATAATTTGACTTTTTTCAATGATCTTAAAAAATAGAGATGTTGTTGGACCTTTTTCACTAAAATTGAGGTATTCAGAGACCAGGACAAATCTTCAGAAATATGTATGCCCAAAAATTTAAAACTTGATACACGTTCAACCTCGATTCCATTTATATAAATGGGCAGATGTAAACAGCGATTGGATTTCCTATAATCAATAATGATTTCTTTAGTCTTTTTGATATTTAAATCCAAGTTATTCTCAGCACACCATGTGACCAGATGCATTATTTCCTCTTTGTAAGCTCATCGTTATTACTGATCTGGCCTATCACAGTAGTGTCATCAGCAAACTTGGTGATGTTATTAGACTCATACTTAGGCAAACAGTCATGGGTAAAGAGAGAGTATAACAATGGACTCAATACACACCCTTGTGGAACACCAGTATTAAGGGTCAAAATAGAAGAAATATGGTTACCAATTTTTACTGATTGAGGTCTATTTGTCAATAAATCCAAGATCCAGTTGCAAAGTAAGGTGTTAATGCCTAGATCATAAAGTTTGGCAACCAGTTTAATAGGAATAACCGTGTTAAATGCAGAGCTGAAATCAATAAACAGCATTCTGACACAGGTGTTATTATGATCTAGATGGGTAAGGGCAAAATGTAATGCTGAAGAGATAGCATCTTCTGTTGACCTGTTCTGGAGGTAAGCATATTGGTTAGAATCCAATGTAGGTGGTAAGCAAGTTTTGAGATATGCCATGACCAGCCTCTCAAAACATTTCATAATGGCTGAAGTAAGTGCAATAGGGCGAAAGTCATTTGGACTCACTGCTGCAGATTGTTTGGGCACATAAATGATGGTGGTTTCCTTAAAACATATAGGAATAGTTGTTTGAGCCAAAGACAAGTTAAAGATATCAGTAATTACTGCAGCCAGTACTCCAGCACAAGATCTTAACACATGGCCAGGAATATCATCAGGACCAGCTGCCTTGTGTACATCTAGCCTAGAGAGAACATGATACACTTCAGCAACAGAAAAACTAAGGGGCAGTTCATCTGGTAAATGCATAAATTTAGTGATTGATTATTATCACGATCAAAGCGAGCATAAAAGTGATTTAGTTCATCCGGAAAGGAAACATCATTAATTGTGGGAACTGCGTTTGTGGATCTATAATCAGTGATAGTCTGTATTCCCCGCCACATGCTTCTAGAGTCAGAATTGTTATAAAAATGCTCCTCTATACGTATTTTCAGATCAAATTTAGCTCTTTTTATTCCCTTCTTTAGGTTAGATCTTGTTAAACTGTAAGCATTGCCAGTTCTAAAGGCAATATTGCGGGCTTGCAGTAAGAGGCAAACCTCTTTATTCATCCAGGGTTTTTGGTTAGGAAAGGTTTTAATCCTTTTATAAGTGGTTTCATTACTAACACAAGAGCTAATATAATCCAAAACAGAAGATGCATACAAATCTAGATCAGTTTGGGAATCACTCTTACCTCTTGTGACAAATGTAGTCCAATCAGTAAATTGAAACTGTGTTTGGAGTTTTAGGGTCGCATCCTCAGGCCAGACTTTGACTGTTCTTACAGTAGATTTTTCACATTTAATGAGAGAATACCTGGGGTATAAAAACAGATTTACCCAGATGAGGAAGAGGTAATGCTCTATAAACATCAGCAACATTTGTGTAAACATAATATAGTATTTTGTTCTCTCTTGTAGCACAAATAACATTCTGATAAAATTTTGGTAACACAGTTTTTAGATTGGAGTAATTAAAACCTCCTGCTACAATGTAAGCTCCATCCGGTTCAGCAATTTGTTGCTTATTTATAACTCTTTGTAATTCTTTCATTGCAATTTTTGCATTGGCATCAGGTGGAATATATACTGCCATGATGATAAAGGGTGCATTGAAGGGTGTAATGCTCAGCAAAAAAGAAGAACCTTTCCATTGATATACAGAAAAACTGCAGAAAGAGTTAAAACTGATACAGCCAAATGCAACAGTCTTTGTACTTTCTAAACTGGGCTGGACTGGTGCCTTTTTGCCGTTTATTTAATTGGGGCCTATATATATTTGATGGCTGTGTTGTAATATTCATACTTTTTGTTTTCTTTTTTTTTTAGTATAATGTTATTACATTAAGTCTTTTATATTTTATGACATGCCATAACAAATTTATCATTTATAGGGATGCAAAATTATAGCTAATGTTATCAAGAAATATAAAAGAGGTGTTTACATGCACCAAAAAATGTAATTGAGGCCAGACCTGTAGGACTTCACAATAAGCTTTTCTCAAAAACAAACTGTCAGTATATAACAGGGTTATAATACAATTTATTTAATAATTATTCTTTAAAATAACCTCCAATTAAAATGCATATACGAAACAATTAAAATCCATATTTATTCCTAAATTATTTATATTAGTTAAATTTATAAACACATTGAATTATATTTATAGAAACAAGATTATGGCCTCTATTTATCAAGGTCTGTCGGACCTGATCTGACAGTGCGGATCAGGTCCGACAGACCTCGCTGAATACGGCGAGCAATACGCTTGCCGTATTCAGCATTGCACCAGCAGCTCACAAGAGCTGCTGGTGCAATGCCTCCCCCTGCAGACTAGTGGCCAATAGGCCGCCAGCAGGGGGGTGTCAATCAACCCGATCGTACTCGATCGGGTTGATTTCCGGCGATGTCTGTCCGCCTGCTCAGAGCAGGCGGACAGGTTATGGAGCAGTGGTCTTTGTGACCGCTGCTTTATAACTGCTGTTTCTGAAACACGGGGAATCAAGCTCCATTCAGAGCTTGATAAATATGCCCCTTTGAATCAGATAATAAACACTTATGCTGTTACAATATTCTATACAAAGATCATAAAAATATACCTTTACAATTTACCTTATTCACAATGAATTACATTAAAATACCACAATGAAATACCATGGATCGCTAACTTAAACACTGCTTAGTTAAACAATATAACAAGATGCTTTAACAGACAATTTATCTGAGCTGAAATAAACTCTACAATTAAGACAAGTTCTGAAAATATATATAGTTGCAAATAACTTAATGCACAACAGAGAGATTTACTTACAATAATAGGCCTGACTTAGAAATATGAAATACAAAGGACCTTTGTCTAGCAAATAAATTATTTAGCAATAATGACTAGTTAAACTACACAGGACTATGAACATAAGCTTAAAATACCAATTGTGCTCTTTTAAAATTACTAACTTCAATTAAACTGTAGCAACAATCAATGTATTTGTTTTAAAATATTAAGTTATAGTCACTGCTATACTTTACCACATCAACAAATTGAGTATCTCAGCTTTCTTCAATAAGTCCAATTTCACCTCATAAATTAAAAGAAGTATTCTTTGCAAGATGGATGAAAGTTAGTCCCAGATTTGCTTTATAGAGACTGGATTCCAAGGCAACAGTTTGTCAGTCAAAAACTCAGCAGCCAAAGACCTCTCTTTTTTCACGTGATATAACCCCACCCCTTTTTATTCGTATTATTGGTGAAATTGGAAACGCCCAACGGAAGCTTGTCTATGATAGGCCCCTTGAGCTGAACATCTCTTGGTTATTTGGGAGACGCCTCCCTGATTAGCCATTTATCTTTTGGCTGCGATACCATCTCTGATCTATAGGTGGCAGCAGACACCCAGAAATGTAGTTTTACCATCAAATATTTCTGCAATTTAACTATCTAAAGAAAATGTTTATCAAATACACTATTTCTTTATATTAATAAACCTGTCTGGTCATATATCTGTCCCATCTAAGATAATCCAGTATGCATTCATAGACACCAGACATGAGTGTATTTATAGTATCATACTAGTATTATTTTAAAATGCATTTAAAGTTGCATTTGATTATTTTCCCAGATTAATACAAACACTGCATATTTCATATTCAGTACACCTCTTTCTGAGTGCACAAACACATATGACACAATTTATGGGGCAATCACACATGTACTTGTCAGATGCCTGCAAAAAATAAAAGCATAGGTTATTAATTTTGAAATAGATTTGACATTTTAAATTGACTGTATAGCTGCTTATTAAATTCAGCAAATATTTATCCAACATGCTACTGCTATGCATTGCTTCTTAGGTCCACAAATAAATTTTTATACAATACTGAAAATTATACAAGTTGTACTTTAAAAATGAATTTGTTACAATGTAAAACGTGTTTCTGCTAGCTAATCTTCACATAGATGTAACGTCTAGAATTTGTGGATTCAACACAGCAGGGGTAATCAACTCTTGCATACAATTAAGCCTCAAAGGGATCAGTCCCAGACGTTACGTCTGCATATCTCCACATGAGGTCATTACCTGATAACCTTTTATTACATAGAGGAAAGATCAGGAAATCAAACTTCAAACAAAATCATATAGTGAACGTCCCAAGCAGCAGTGAGGGGGGGGGGGGGGGCAGGGCCATAGTGAGACCAATTCATATCAAATTAGATTTTAGCTAAAAATGAAATATTAGATTCTATGATCCATCTGTAGTTCATTTAAGGCCACTTCACAGATAGAACAAAAAAGAGAAACAATGGCAGTACAGAGGATGTGTCCCAATGACCCAATAATCCAATAATCATACCCCTATAAATGAGGAGGTAAGGGAGATAAAGTGTAGTGTACTGGGGGGGACCACTGTGCTGTACATATATGAGGAAACTACTAAATGAAAAAAACAACTGCTTGGCAGTTGCAAGGTATGTACTTTAAATAGCACTCAACATCACCTATGAAGGGTAGCCATAGAATTCTGCAATAGGAGACTGTCCAATAGAAATGAGGGAAGGTAAAACTTAACTTTTAATAGTTAGAAAATAAAAACCAAATTAAAAAATTTAAAAAATTAAAAAATGAAACTAAACTAAGTTAAGTTTTACCTTCCCTCATTTCTATTGGACAGTCTCCTATTGCAGCATTCTATGGCTACCTTTCATAGGTGATGTTGAGTGCTATTTAAAGTACATACCTTGCAACTGCCAAGCAGTTGTTTTTTCATTTACCACTTCACAGATACCCGGACAAAACAGTTATAGAAATGTCGAGAGAAGTCAGCCAACTCTGATTCCAAAGAATTTAAAAAATAAAAAATGGTGCAAATGTATTATTGATGAGTGGTGGAAGATAGTATATGTGGTTCAGGAAGAGTACCTAAGCCTGTTCTGGTTTAGGCTTTATATGTGTTACTTAATGGTTTAAGTCTAGTCCATTTGAAACATTGTTGAAGGATAAAACTAAGAGTGAGTAAGTAAGGGCTGGTTTTTGGGGCAGGCACATAGTATATAGCAAGACACGGTACACCATTATTATTTGATTATATGCAAGTATTATATTTTTACAGCCTATTCTTGTTTAGGCATTACATTTTTGCACTTGAGATTGATACCTGAACTCACTCAGGTTGCACTGTACACTACTTCACATTTTTTTTCCCACTTTCCACTTTTACTCTATATGGAAAAATATATACACAGTTCAAAAAAAGAAATCACCAGGGATGCCCCCGAAACAAAGAGATAAAAAAAACTAGAAACAATGTCGAGGTAACATTAGATAACAGTCTGGACTCAGGCACCTCTATGGCTATAGTAGACCCCCATGAGTTAGTGAGGCAAATCACGGAGATGATCACCCCACAATTTGATAAACTCTGTAAAGAATTTTCTTTGTTATCATCAGAAGTAAGACAATTCATTTCTAGAATTTTCGAAGTAGAAAATAGGGTCTCAGATTTGGAGGATTTAACCAACACACAGGACCAATTGATCAAAAGTCACGAGAAAACGCTTACGGTACTACAAAGTAGATTAGAAGATATGGAGGATAGCTCACATAGGAACAACCGAAGAATTATAGGCCTACCCGAATCCCCAGAGTATAAAGACCTATTACATTTTGCAGCAGTAAAACTGCCAGAATTATTAGAGGTTCAGAGCCCTATATCGGTAGAAAGAGTGCACAGGATAGGCCAGCCCCGAGAACAAGTTACATCTAAATACGGTAAAAAAAAACTGTGATTATAAAGTATCTTAATTTTCAAGATAAAGTGAACATTTTAAGACAATACAAAAAAGCATTCCCCTTAAAAATAAATGATGAGACAATTGCTCTATTCCAAAATTTCTCTATAGACATATCTAAGAAAAGGAAGGATTTAACACCATTATGCACACAGTTAATCAACATGGGCATAAACGCTACTGTGAGTTACCCAGCAAAACTTCGAGTTTACTATAATTCAGAAGTAAGGATATTTGAGTCTCGACAGACAGCAAAACAATTTGTTGATAGTCTATTATGAGTTTTTATTATACTATAAAAAATAGTCATACAATACTTATAGGCAGAGATTGACTAAGAAAGTTATTAGATTGTGTATGTGTATGATTATATATAGCTCAGCTGTAAAGAAAGTTTCCATTTTTAACATTTCTGAGTATTTTAAAAAGAATAGATATGTTTTATATTTAGCCTGGTATAAAAAATGGTTGCTGATAGGCAAACAGCTACCAAACTATCCACAGATCTTACTATTTCTACTCCTGCCCAAACTGCACGACAGTAATGCTAGGGACCTGTTGATCCTCATGCTAAACAGCGCTAAAACCCTAATCCCAAGACATTGAAAATCCTCCAATATCCCGACTGAGAAAGAGTGGGAGGACCAGGTAGAGAGTTCCCTACAACTTGAAAGGTACCACCACCTCCAATCAGGCTCATTAGTCACACACAAATTTAAACTATCTTTATGGAACCAGCACAAAGAGCGACACAAACTTAGAACCCACTAACATCCACTATACCAAACATCAGGCTTTGCCCTTAGACACAATCTTAGCCAGTTGCCAGTAGCCTTTTGAGGATAACGCTATTTAATATATGTTGTAACTCATGTAATATCCCAGAGACTGTAATATAGAAGCATGGGTCATACAGGCCTCTGCACTGAACCTATGTACTGAACTTGTTGCACTTTTATGTATGATGTATGGACCTTTAATCTAAAAGCACTTTTACTGCTGTACCTCATTGTTACGCTATGGAAATATTCTTATCTACGTTTTGTAAAATCTGTTATTTTTTCAAAATAAAAACTTCTTTAAAATAAAAAAAAATAAAAAAAAATTGTTGCTGGATAAAGTCTCACATGATTTTTTTTTCTCTCTTACCTCTCTCTCCTCCCCTCTCCTTCTTCCCCCGCCCGTTATTTACTTTGGCTACCGGATGGATCTTCCTGCCCATCTTGCATACCCTATATAGTGAATTAGAAGGGTTTTTTCTATGCTTTCCTTTAAAAAATAAATGAGTAGGACTGGTTTAAATATCGTTTCTTGGAATGTCGGAGGTATAACCTCACCTATTAAAAGGAAAAGGATTATAAATTCCCTGCAAAAATACTTAACTGACATTGCTATTATTCAAGAAACACATCTAATTGTCTGGAAGTAAATAAGTTAAAACTAAAATGGGTGGGAGAAATTATTGCTACACCATGTAGGGGGAGGAAAAATGGGGTGGCATGCCTCTTTAATAAAAATTTGGAATATAAAATTCTGTCACAGGAATTAGATGAAGAGGAAAGATTTATAATCCTGCAAATAGAGATTTTTGGAAAAAGATATACCATATGTAATGTATACGTCCCAAACCATATAAATGAGGAATTCTGGAGAAAATTAATGCTAAAACTAACGCTGTATGCTGAGTCATACTTAATTCTAGCTGGGGACTTTAATATGACTACACATCCAAAGGTGTATAGAATGAGTAAGATACACAACAGACAATATAATAAGGAAGCTAAAATACTCTCCAATATTTGTAAAATATTAAAACTAAAAGATATTTTGCGGGTCCACAACCCGGGCCAGAGATCCTATACCTGTTAGTCTAAAACGCACAAGACATTCTCTAGAATAGACTTGTTTTTGGGTAGTGAGAAGTTATTAAATATGGAGTTAAATTAAAAAATGAATGACATATATATATATATCGGACCACGCAAGTATTTCCCTTACAATATTTAACAAGGCGCAGAATGGGGCATCTTCCAAAAATGTGCTTTTTTCCTAGATACCTCTTAAGCAACATAGACTTCCAAAACTAGATGCAAGGGAAGTGGAATGAGTTTAGTAACTTTAATAGGACATATAGAGAGAAGCCAGAGATATTTTGGGAAACAGGTAAGGTGTTTTTTTTTAGGAAAATAAAAGCCTGGCTTATTAAAAGAAGTACAGTAGTATTACAGAAAGCACAGTATATTGAAAATCCAACGATAAAGCTTTGGAAAAAGTATCAGGAAATTAAAATAGAAAGGAATAATTTTTGAAATCATAAGATGTACCAGAAAGATATAAAGAAGAACGCAACTTTTCTTAGTTTCAATGGTAAAACTATGAGGTGGCTGGCTTTACTAGAAAATTCACACAGGAAAAAGAAAACTTGTATAAATGCTATTATAAGTAATGGGGAAAGATTAAAGGATATCTTTAATCAATATTTTCAGAATATATATTCAGAACAAACAATTAACTTCTGTAATAAACAGAATTTTTGGAAGGGGATACAGGTTCCAATGTTAGATAGAGTGAAATTAGAGTTACTTAATGCTTCCATTGAGCAAGAGGAAATTTTAAGATCAATTAAAGTCGCCAACATAAGTAAAGCACCTGGACCTGATCAACTACCAATTGAGTTTTACAAAATTCTCAAAGATCAAATTGCTCCAGTCTTAAAAGATTTGTTTAATAAATATTTTATACAGAATAATATGACATCACCTTACTTTACAGCATCAATTATTAATTTAATTTAAAAAAAAGGATAAAGACCTAGAGATAGTGGAATCATATAGACCAATCTCTCTCTTAAAGGGACATGAAACCCACATTTTTTCTTTCATGATTCAGAAAGAGCATGTGATTTTAAACAACTTTCTAATTTACTTCTATTATCTAATTTGCTTCATTCTCTTGATATCCATTGCTGAAAAGCATATCTAGATAGCATCAGTAGCTGCTGATTGGTTGCTGCCCATAGATGCTTCATGTGATTGGCTCACCCATGTGCATTACTATATTTTCAACAAAGGATATCTAAAGAATGAAGCAAATTAGATAATAGAAGTAAATTGGAATGTTGTTTAAAATTGTATTCTCTACCTGAATCATGACAGAAACATTTTGGGTTTAGTGCCCCTTTAAATTGCGACTATAAATTATTAACTGCTATTTTAGCAAATAGGTTAAAATCGATGCTAGAATCCATCAAGATCAAATGGGTTTTATGCAAGGCAGACATATTTCAAGAAACATGAGGAGATTATTAGTACTGATTGAGAATATCTAGCTTAAAGTTCATAAACAAAATAGTAAAAAAAAATGTAGAGGCAGCTCTTATCACGATAGATGCCAAAAAGGCTTTTGACTCAATTATATGGGATCATCTTTTCACATCATTAGAAAAGTTTGGAATTACTGGCCATTTTAATAATTTTATAAGATTCATATATAACAATGCTTTTTCCACTTTGCTATTAAATGGTTATATTTCTGAAAAGCTGTCTATAGCTAAAGGTACTAGACAAAGCTGTCACCTTTCTCCACTTTTATTTAATTTATCTATTGAGCAATTAGCAATATGCCTCAGGAAAGATTTGGAAGGTATTTTGGTGGGAAAATCAAGAAAAAATTCCCAATCTTATTGGATATTATCAGAATATATGGTTCCTTTTTAGGATACAAAATAAACATAGCTAAAGCTGAGATTTTATGGTTAAGTAAAAGGGAAAAAAGCATAGATTCTGCTCCATTTAAGGAGGCGAAGGACTATATTAAATATTTAGGAATATATATATAAGTAAGAATCCGGCAGAATGGTATCAGATTAATTACAATAGCATGTGGAACTCCGTAATAGCCAAATTAAAGAGATGGAATCAATTTCCATTATCTCTATCCGCAAAAATACATCTGATTAAGATGATCATTCTGCCGAAAATACTATATCTCAAACCTACCACTATTGATAAGGGAGAAGGACTTAAAGAACTTCCATAAACATTGCACGCAATTTTTAAGGAAGAGAAAAAAAACAAGAATAGCAATTGGAAAATTAATGCAAAATAAGGAATACGTATGGCTAGGATTACCCAATGTAAGATATTACAATTGGGGATGTATGCTTAAAGTCGCTAGTGATTGGATTACAGGGAAAAATCTAGTTACACATTTACAAATAGAACATGATTTGACTTTTCCAGCCTCTCCAGCAGGACTATTACATTTAGCAGAAAAAGATATACCAAAGTTAAATAAAGATAGAAAGACAATATTTAATATAATTAAAGCATGGAATAAGTTTAGCAGAGAATTACAAATTGATAATTAGCTTTTGGAACACTTACCAATCTGGGGTAATCCGGAATTTGCTTTGAGTCTAGTAACTAATATCTGTAAAAGATGGAGTCAGAAAGGTCTAATGTACATATATCAATTAGAAGACTCGAACATGGGTACAATTAATTCATTTGCAGATTTAAGTCAGGAATATGAGTTGTCACCCAAATAATTCTATGTATATCTTCAGATTAGACACTATTATTTCAGAATGATAGAGAATTATGGCAGGGATTGGTCCATGGGAGGGATTGATCAAGGTATTATATTAAACAGGTCAGACATCAATTGCTATCTGGTATAACCTTTTAATGCAAAAAAGGCCAAGAAAACTTGGAGATAATCCATGCTAATTGGATAAAAGAATTTAGTGAGATTCCAATTTATACTGTCCCCCAGAGTTTAAAATTACTTTATAAATGTACGAATTCACAAGCCTGGAGAGAATCTCATGTGCGGGTAATTAATAAGCCATATCTATCCCCAGCTAGAATTGCTAAATGGTCTTGTAGCCTTATAGGCTGTTCTAGATGTTCCTATCCTATGGCAGATCTGTTGCATTGTTTTTGGACATGCCCTAAGGTAAAGAGATTCTGGTATAAGATTAATTACTGGTTGAACAGATTCCTAAAAAGACAAATAAATCTGGAACCTTGTGATATAATAATTTTACATGAAAAATCTTATGCAAGAGAGAATAATAATTTGATTAATACAGTCATTTTAATTGGCAGAACTATGATTCTAAACTCTTGGAAATCAAGACAAACTCCAATAATGAAAGAATTCAGTTAGAAAATTATAATACAGATTAATATAGAACAATACGATCCGAATATAATACAATAGACAGCAGTTAAAAGATTCTTTGTCAAATGGCATAAGGTAATTCTCTCTTATCCAGAGAATATACAGAAACAAACAGTAGTTTCATTTAAAAAATCAGATTTATTTTGCATGTCAGTAATAGCAGGAGAATTTCCAGATCAGAGAAGAATTACCTGGTATTTCGGGGCTGGACTAACCTTACTTGGCAGGATCAGACTAATATACTTCAGGAAAGTTTTTCTTTGTGAAAATCACACTGGTCTAAAAGAGGCTGCTTCCGGGTGGTAAATCGCCATAGACCTAGCTGATGAGCTGTTGTTTGTTCCTGGGAGAGCGCCTCTCTCATTGTATGCAAATTAATATGACTCTGGGAAAGTCTCCCTATGGGTGATGGGGGAAACCAGACGTGGACTCCTTGCCCAGTGTGCTTAGAGGAATGTAGCTGCACTTCACTGACGAGGCCCATAGGAGGCCGAAACGATCGTCTGGGGTTGTCATGTTCCTTGTTCAGAGAAGAATTGCCTGGTATTTTGGGGCTGGACTGACCTTACTTGGCGGGATCAGACTGATATACTTCAGGAAAGTTTTTCTCTGTGAAATGCACACTGGTCTAAAAGAGTCTGCTTCTGGGTGGTAAATCGGCATAGAACTAACTAGCTGATGAGCTGTTGTTCATTCCTGGTAGAGCGCTTCTCTCTTTGTATGCATATGTATAGTGATAGTTTACGCAAACTTTCAGCTAGATTACGAGTTTTGCGTTATGGTGAAAAAGCATCGTTATGGCCAGTGATGTGCGGTGAGGTCAGTGGCAAGTGAGGCCCTGGCTAGTATAAGAGCCATACTATGCACCGTATACAAACTATTCCATATGCATACAGCAGTAGAATACACATTCTCATTGGTTCATTGGGTGAACCAATGACAAGAGGCATATATGTGCAACCACAAATAAGCAGCTAGCTGTGAGAAGTGCATTGCTGCTCCTGAAGCTATCTAGGTATACTTATATATATAAAACAAAAAGTTACAATTTATTTCTATTATCTAATTTGCTTCATTTTATTGGTGTCCTTTGTTGAAAAATCAGCAATGCAGATGAGTGAGCCAATAACATGAGGCATATTTGTGCAACCACCAATCAACAGCACCTGAGCATACCTAGGTATTTTTTTTTCAACAAAGGATACCAAGATAACTAAGCAAATTAGATAATAGAAGTAAATTGGAAAGTTGTTTAACATTGCATGATTATTTCTATTTGAACTAGAGAGGCTGGAATGTACTCTGCAAGATCATAGACACCACAACATTTCACAGAATAACTGCTTTATCAGCACAGGAGCTAATCTTTTAGCATGTATGAGAAATTGAGAGAAATGATAGGTGGAATACAAAGGGCTTGCCTTAATCCAACCATTCCTGCAGCTCTCTCTCAGCATAGATCCCACAGAGCAGAGCAAGGCAGGGCCCTTACTGAGATAAAGACAGGACCCATAGCACAATGTATACAATGACATGGTTTACTCAGACTCCTATCTAGGAAAGACTACCTTCACTGCCCTACTTCGCCCTTCTCTTACTCCTGAGCGCAGTACATTTATAGCTTTATATTTATGTGCTTTTAAAAATAAAAAAAGCTTTATGCTGGAAAATAAAAAAAACAATCTTGCTGTTTCATAACTTGCTCAATTAGATTTTCCACTCCTCCACTTGTGCATTTTTCAAAACATATATATCAAATACAACTGAATATACCAAGGGTGGACTGGGGGAAAAAAGTTAGCGAAAATACCGACCATGTGGCAACCATACCCCACACCCAATGATGCTCCACACAACCATATCCACACATGTACAAACAACACACATCATAAACATATACGCACGTACACACAATACACACACAGAAACACACTACTTAGCAGCCATACCCACATACATGTACGCACGTCGCACACTACACAGCATACACATATACATCTACAAACACACACAAAATACACATGTACACCCCCCACAGCAAGCAACACATACATCTACACACCACAGCATACACATATACATGTGCGCACACACCATACACACACAACATATATACATTCACACAAACTACACAGGATACACATATAAATGTACACATACACACACAGAGAAATACACTACTTAGCATACACACATACATGTATACACACTACACTGCATACACACACACCAGAAAGCATGCAACACATACATGTACACACCACAGCATACATATATACATGTACACACACAGAATAACACACTACACACTTATGTACACACACAGCATACACACATACATGTACACACACTACACTACATATACATGTACACACACAGAATCACACACTACACACTTATGTACACACATACATGTACACACACTACAGAACATATACATGTACACACAAGCACAACACACACACTTGTACCCACACACAAAGCAACACACCACAGCACACATTCAAAATACACAAACACAAAACAAATACCAGAGCAATACACAATGCAGCACAGCATACACAATCATTTACACATTAGGCATAGCATACAGTACACACATTTATAATATACACAATTTGTAGATGGATTTGGTTTTAAGCATTTCAGCCCAGTGTGTCATCAACCTGTAAGGGTGACTGCTGAGGTCATGGGAAAAGAAAACTGCTACAGATCTTCTTAATCTAACAGTTTAGATCTCACTGACCTGATGCAATCTTCAGCTACAAAAAAGACCTGGGAGGGAGAGGGTTAAAGGTCAGCTAGTAGGAGCAGGAGGAAGGAGAGATAAGAGAGGGCAGCTCATGTTACAAGCCCATTCTGTTCATAACAGCTAAACCTAACTAAGCAGTAACAAGTTGATCACATGTGCAGCTTTATGCGTCCCTGCAGGAAAACCAACTACTGCTTTTTAGAAACACACAGACAGCCTGAGAAGCTTCCAATTGGGGGGGGGGGGGGGTCATGTCATTCTGCAGGTGGGGCAGTGGCAGAGCACACAGAAGGGAAACTTGTGCAGTCTCCTCTAAGGAAGGAGCGTTCAGAGGGTTGGTGCAGGCAGCAGGAACCAGGACACAATAATAAAGTAAAAGTTAAAGGGTTAGTAGCCCTGCATAATCCACAGTACTGAGCATGATGCAAGTCACTCACGGTTGCTGAGCAGAAATCTCTGCCGACTGCCGCAATTAAATAAAATTGGTGGAGTAAAGGTGTTTATTTTACAGGTTGAAAAGGTCTATTGCATTTGCTCCCTCTGAGTGGGTCCCTCACTAGCCGCCGCACCTGTAGTTCTGCTGCCCCTGGTTAAGTTTAGAAAATATTATTGCAGCATGCAACATAAAAAAATTATCTTGCATGCTGTAATAATATTCAATACACTTAACTGAAAGGAGGACAGCTTACGGTGTCATTCACAGCTGGAAAGTCTGTCTCTCGGTTTCCACTCTCCAGTCCAGTCCTCACTTATGCACTTCTTGGTTCGCTAATTTCACTACCTGTTCTGGCCCTCTACTACACCTCCTCACTACATGGACAGTTGGAAAGAACAACTGGAGGACACTCCTCACTCACTGTCCTGCAGTGACACACATTGCTCGCAGCTACTGGCTACTCTTGTCGTACACACACAGTACAGTCTAGGCAGCACTCACTGGCAGCAGCTTCCTCCTGCTTGTACTGTATCTTCCCACCTGATGAGTAAATCCGATGTCACCGACTCAGCCAAGCCCAGCAGGCACGCCTCCCTGGCAGCGCTGATGCTGATTGACTGTGGATCTAGCTCCATCATGGTGGCGGTTTTGAGAACCATCTCCATTGGAGCATGTATGGGGCCCGGCGGGGCACCACTGGATGGCGCTAGCTCTAAGTGAGCTAACAACTATATTCAGCATCCATGTTGCGCAATCAATGGAGGGCAGCGTAACGGCTCACTGCCTCCTTATTGCGCAACATGGATGCTGAATTTCAAATTTGGCAAATATATTTAAATGATGTGGGTAATCGCAGGTGGTGGGGGGGTGGGGGTACCCTGGGGGGCGTGGCCAAAAAAAAGACAAAAATACTTTTTTAAATTTGTTTAATAAATCTTATTTAAAATCTTTTTTCTGCCTCCCCTGCCTCCTATTACGGCACATCACATAATGGCTCTTTTTTACTATGGCTGGTATTACAGGTGATGTAGGTATAGGTGTACCGCACACCTTTGTGACCGTAACACAACGTAACTACCGCACCTTTCAAAAAGTCCTTTTTTCAATGGGACTTCCACAGCGCCGGTATTATGAGTTTACCTGTCCGGCCAAAAAGTGAGCGGTACAGCTTATAACTACAAGATCTCTACCGCCACCTGAAAGTCAGGAGTTATGAGTTTTACGTTACAAAGCTGTAGCATAAAACTCATAAATGAAGTGTCACAAAGTACACTAACACCCATAAACTACCTATTAACCCCTAAACCGAGGCCTTCCTGCATCACAATCACTAAAATAAAATTATTAACCCCTAATCTGTCGCTCCGGACATCGCCGCCACTATAATAAACATATTAACCCCTAAACCCCCGCACTTCCGCATCGCAAACACTAGTTAAATTTTATTAACCCCTAATCTGTTGTTGCCACCTACATACACTTATTAACAACTAATCTGCTGTCCCTAGCATCGCCGCAACCTACATTACTGTTATTTAACCCCTAATCTGCTGCCCCCAAAATCGCCGCCACCTAACTACACTTATTAACCCCTAATCTGCTGCACCAATGTCGCCGCCACTATACTAAAGTTATTAACCCCTAAACTTAACCCTAAGTCTAACCCTAACATAACCCTAACACCCACTAACTTTAACATAATTAAAATAATTCCAAATAAAAATTACAATTAATACCTAAATAATTCCTATTTAAAACTAAATAAATACTTACCTGTAAAATAAAACCTAAGCTAGCTACAATATAACTAATAGTCATATTGTATCTAGCTTATGTTTTATTTTTATTTCACAGGTAAGTTTGTATTTATTTTAACTAGGTTGATTAGTTAGTAAATAGTTATTAACTATTTACTAACTACCTAGTAAAAATAAATACAAATTTACCTGTGAAATTAAACCTAACCTGTCTTACAGTTAAACCTAACATTACACTAAAATTAAATAAATTACATTAATGAAATACAATTAACTAAATTACAAAAACAACAACCAAGTTACACAAAATAAAAAAGAAATCATCCATCCTCATCCAGCCGGGAGAAGTCTTCATCCAAACGTCAAGAAGTCCTCAACGAAGCCGGGAGAAGTCTTCATCCAAGCGGCAAGAAGTCCTCAACGAAGCCAGGAGAAGTCTTCATCCAAGCGGCAAGAAGTCGTCCTCCAGGCGGGCAGAAGTCTTCATCCAGACGACATCTTCTATCTTCATCCTTCCGGCACGGAGCGGGTCCATCTTCAAGACATCCGGCGCGGAGCATCCTCTTCATACGGTCCCAGCCGTACACTGAAGGTTCCCTTTAAGGGACGTCATCCAAGATGGCGTCCCTTGAATTCCGATTGGCTGATAGAATTCTATCAGCCAATCGGAATTGAAGGGAAAAAAATCCTGATTAGGGGTCAATAAATTTATTTAGGTAGCAGTGACATTGGGGGCGGCAGATTAGGGGTTAATAAGTGTAATGTGGGTGTCGGCGATGTCGGGGGCGGCAGATTAGGGGTGTTTAAACTCGGGGTTTATGCTAGGGTGTTAGGTTTAAACATACATTTTCTTTTCCCATATACAGCAAGGGGCTGCGTTACGGAGCTTTACGCTCCGTGATTGCAGGTGTTAGGCTTTTTTTTAGCCGGCTCTCCCCATTGATGTCTATTGGGAAATCGTGCACAAACACGTCAAAGCAACTCAAAGCAGTGCTGGTATTTGGGTGAGATATGAAGCTCAACGCAGCCATATCGCCTGCAAACGCCGGGTTTTTGCAAACCTGTAATAGCAGCGCTATTAAAGGTCAGCGGTGGAAATAACTTGCAAGTTATTAGCGAGCCACTCATAACGCAAAACTCGTAATCTGGATGTCTGAACTTGTTACTAAACATTCACTTGTCTCTTGAACTTGATTTTTGCCTATATCATGTCTGATTCTGTAACCAGCAAATAAAAAAAATAGCTGATTTAGGCAAATTAAAGCATTTTGAAAACCTGTGTTACAGATTTTGCTTTTTGGACTCTCCAGGGAGTGGGGGACAAAGCACAATTTTTACAGAAAAATAAATGTTTAATGTCAATGCCAACCAATTTGCATAATACAGTGACTGAAGTGTGCTCCAAACTTCAGTTAACAAAACCATTTAAACAGGTAAGTTATAATTGGCATTTTGGGAGCACTCTGGCACTTCTTTAAATTGATTTTCCCTTACCAGATCAGTGTTTGATTTTTATCAGGAGATTAGACAGTTACTTAAAGGGACATTATACACTATCTATCTACCTGTCTATCTAATCTATCTATCTATGTATTGTATTCATTCTATAGAATCTATCATCTATCTTTCTATTCTATCTTTTGAATCTATCTACCTGTCCCTCTGTATGTCTGTCTATCGACTATCTACAATCTATCTATCTATCTATCTATCTATTCTATAGAATCTATCTATATGATATAGATAGATTCTTTTTAAACATTTATTTATTTATAGCCAATAATATGTCAACATAAATGTAACATTTCATCATTGCGTCACACAGGACGCATTATACACAGTGTGTAGTCAAGTAATAAAAAATAAACTACTTAACATTATAGGTTGTCTCATGTTACAATCTTCTATCTGCAAATCACTATCTTGTTGGCATTTTTTGAAGACCTAAAAAAAATAAAAAAATATAATAAAATAAAAATTAAAAAAAGGAACTCCATTCCCTCCCTGCGTGGTCCGCTGGTGTCTAGAACACCTGTACTGCCTGGGAGCTAATAGTTTCCTAATGAATTTCTCAATAATTCAAAATCCATGTATGTGGAAAAAGGTCTGACAAAACCAATTCCGCAAAACTAATAAAGGATACAAAAGGGAATAAAATCTGTTTTTGTAAAGAGATTGGATACGAATTAATATTAGGAACCCATCCCACAAAAAAAATTTGACTTCTTTTCTCAGTCGCCAAATACAGGTGGAATGATTCATAGACAATTTGTGCTTGAATTCCCTTGAACATTTGAGCAAGGCTTGGTGGATGATTAGTAGTGCAATTTTTAACTATATAGTATCTAACTATAAGTATAGTAGTATTTAATATGTTTGTCTGAGAACTAGCACTAGGATTATACACTCATATTAATAAGATGTCTTACAGTGACAAAAAAGGGTCATGTTATATAGTTTATTAAACCAGAATTGCACTTTTTGCCATAGTTGCTTAATTTTGGGGCAATAGCAGAACATATAAGATAGGTCCGCTTTGAAGTTAGTACAACAAGGGCAGACAGCGGGCTTGGTTGGATAAAATTTAGATATTTTATAAGGAGATAAATAGAAGCCATTAATGAATTTCATATGAAATTCCTTCCAGCTCACAGAAATTTGACATTTAGCAATAGTAACAAAGCTTTGTTTAATTATATCTGCATCAATTTTAGGAATAATGGGTAACCAAAAGCTACACAATTTATCCAAAGATAGCAAGCTTTGTTTAGTAAGCATAATATCATACATTAACTAAATCGATGCATTACCGGATATACATTTCTGGATGCAATGTCGTATTTGAAAATTGACAAATTGGTTTGTACGAGGGAGGTCATAATGTTGAAAAATTATCTTGAGCGGGAGTATCTGTTGGTTCTCGTCCATCAATTGTCGAATATCTTTAAAACCTTTTTCAAGCCAGAATTTAAATACCTTTTGATTTATACCAGGAGTGAACAGTGTAATATAGCGGTGAACAGTGTAATATAGCCTTTAAGTACCATGGAGCAATAAGATATGATTCCATATCAATGGAAGAGACTATATTAGTTTCGGCAATCCAATCTATGGAAATTTTGAGCATAGCAGCCCAATTATAAAATCTGAGATTAGGAAGGGCTAGACCAGCTGTTGTATATTTTTGCGAGCGTCTATTAAGAGAAATACGTGGTTTCTTACCTTTCCAAATAAATTTAGAGAGCCAAGAAGAGAGTTTGTGAAGGTCTTTATTTAATAAGAAGAGCGGTAGGTTTTGAAGAGGATACAAAATACGAGGAAAAATAATTGTTTTAATTAGATTTACCCAAGGCCCGAGCCATGATAGAAAGTGAGAAAGCTGCCCATAGCTCAAGATCTTCTTTGATCTTTTGAAAGAGTGTTATAAAGTGTGCATTGTACCAATGAATGGATTTTTATGCATTTCTAAACCAAGATATTTAATGGCATCAACTATTCTAAACAGGAGATTTGGAGACTTTGAGATATGTTTTCCAACCCACATGAGTTCACTTTTCTCCAGATTAATTTTGTATCCTGCAAAGGAGCTGAACTCATCTAGACATTGCAATATAGATGGAATTGAATGTGACGTGTCTTGTAGAAATATTAATAAATCGTCTGCATACAATAAGGTTTTCAAGCTTTGGGTACCAAAAGGGATCCAAATTACAACACTTCTTAATCGAACTGCTAAGGGCTCCAAGGTGATGTCAAAAAGTAGGGATGACAGCGGGCACCCCTGTCTAGTACCTCTCTGCAGCATTATTTTGAAGGATAAATTGCCACTAATAAGTAGAAAAGATATTGTGTTCTGATAGAGCTTATTAATAAATTGAACAAAATTGTTCTTAAAGCCAAACTTTGCCAGGGCTTTAAAAACATTTCCCCAAGATATACAGTCAAATGCTTTGACTGCGTCTAGAGTAAGAATAGCTAAATCCTTGAAAGGACTCTTCTTCTTAAATTGGTCTAGGTTCCATGCATAATCCACAAAAGTAATTAGTCTTTTTAGACAAAACAATATAAATGTGTGTTTGCCTTGATAAGTCTTTTATGGACTTTAGGATATCAGTTCCCAAAAATGTTGCCGTTCAGTCCCTAATGTCACTATGTGACTATCTCAGCAGCTTTCCAAACCAGCTTTTTAACAACTTTTCCAAAGCAGCCTTGTTGCGTGTAAATAACAGAGCCTCTTGGCCAACAAATGAAATATAGAGGGTTGAAGTTAATACAAAGATTCTACACTCAGACTCTTAGCTAATCCCGAATGGTGATGTAACCTCAAAAACACTATCACCGAAGTTTAGAAGAGAAGAAAAAGTGATTGGGATAGCGCTAAACAGCTGCGAGTCTTATAGAGTGAAATAAATGTATGTGATTTTGGATCGATTTTTATCTGAATATGAGGGTGTCCCTGTTTTGGGTTGTCCAATTTTGGGATTACTATTTTGATATATGAGGATCCCCGGTTTATTTTGATCATATAACCGGGATGATAGAATAATTTCTATATTTTTAAAATAGTCTTATGTCCTATATTTTTTATATATATCTTATAGATATTATTATAAAATATGATGAAAAAAAGAAAGGAGCAAGTGCTTTAAGATATATGTATTTTTATTCCTTTACAGATAAGATTCCTATCGTAAATTAGTTAACAGTAAAATCTAACACATAGATGCCGGCATCTAGATTTAAAACATCATTAAAACAGTTTTTTATTTAAAATTTATACTTGTGATATTCTATCAGTATTACTGCTGGTTTTGATCTATAACCGTGGTTTTATGAAAGCGGCTCTAATTGGCAACATTTGATACACAACAAAAAGTTTCTATTCCTTAACATACATGTATCGTATATTTTGTTTGTTATAATTACAATTTTTCGGTGCAGATCTAGTTTTACAATGTATTAGCTAGATAAGTGTGAATACCACGTATTTTTACTTAGACATCGATATTCCAGGTCTACGGTGGTTTGTCACAGTGGTAAATGGTAGTAAGTGGATCTATCTGTCATATATACGTGTATAAGCAGATTGTCTCTTATTATAAAAACCTTGGTATATTGTCCATACTCTGAATATCCTCAGTTAAAGTTGTGACCGGCCGGTCTTTTGGTGAAGTAGTTCCGTGTGTTCTCCCTTGTTTTCTTTTTTTGGTTTAAATCCGGGTCCTTCAGGTATTTCCTGATCCAATTGTGGATTTCTCCTCGTGTCTATATAACCCTTAAGCCAGGTGATTGAGGCTGGAACGGTTACTGGATCCTTGGATAGGAATTACACATATGGAGTCTGTCCCTAGAAAGTGGGATATGGCTCGATGTACCTGTCCTAGCCAGCCCGAACACGGGAAAGGCCTCTCACCTGCTGGGTTCTGTGTTTAGATATCCTGTGACTGTCAGCAATCTCTACGCGTTTCAGCCTGGGGCCTTTATCAAGATGCTTGTGTGCTGTGCAGTCTGGATTTAAATAACGTGTCCATCTTCCTGATTGGATCTTGTTCTTGACCAATCCCTATTGTTTATTTGTTGTTCCTCCTCCTGGAAGGTTGTCTCTTATTCCTCTCTTTGCGTTGTTAATATAAGGTTATCTAGCCTTTATACATCCTGACCTGTTATTATTATGCTTCAAACTTATTAGTTCATCTGTGAACGCATATAGGTTGTTGTGTATCGTTTCTTACGATAAAGGTAAAAATAAAACTAAGAATAAGATAAAGCTAAAGATAAAAACACAGTTCTCAAGCCTATGCTCCACTCTTCATTTTAAGTGTTTTTTTGGGCGGACTTTTATTCCTTATCATCTTATATCGTTTGTTTATTTATATTCCTATGTTTTAAGTGGAAATACATCATATTGTGGTCTCAATCATGTATTATTGTGTTCTCGCTTTAATTTGCAAGAGGTAATAGTCCTGATCAGTGTTTTGCAATTTATGTGTCAAGTGTTAGTTTATAAATCTTATACAGAAAACTGCCTGTATTCGGGATCCTATATAAACCCTTTTCCTACATAATTGTGAAATAAATTTTCTAAAGTTTTTAAATTTTAAAAGTGTGAGTTTTATAAAAAAAAAAAAAAAACATTGTTTATCTATGTGTTTAATATCTTAATTCTATTGGTTTTTAGGGGAAAAAAATTTCGTGAATAGGTTTACTCCATAATTTTGTGGAATTTTTTCATGTATTAGAGTTTCTTAGTGAGGAATGTGATAAACATTTTTAGAGGACGTTCATTACTTTACCTATGTGTTTAACATGTATCTATATATTATTTGTGAAAATTTTTTTTGGTGTGTGTGCTTTTAGTGTTTGGTCGTGGACTGTTTTAGTATAATTTAAACATCTGTAATATCTTTCTTGCCAGTGAGTATAATGTGGTAAAAAGTTATGTTTTTATATACAATGCAGTCTGTGTCTTTTATTATCACAGTTATATTAATGTATTTAGGTCCATTTCCGAATTTAATCCAAATGGGTGTAATGTTTTGAAGTTGAAGATACATTCTGCCTCCTTTTTGAGGAGGAGTGTATTCATATTCCCCCCCCTTATTCCCAGATGTAGTTTTTTGATACCCCAGTATTTGAAATCTTTTAAATTGCTGGAATGTTTTTCTTTAAAATGTGAGTACAGTATTGTGTCTGTTGATTCGTGTTCTATTTTTAGAATATGTTCTCGTTTTCTATCTTTTATAGTTCTACTTGTTTGTCCAAAATATAGTAGGTTACATGTACATTTTATGCAATAGATGACATTCCTGTCTGTGCATCTTATTAGTTGATTTATTTTTAGACAGAAATTTGAATTAGATGATCTTATTTCCTTTCTTTTTTCACTGTATTTACAAGATTTACAGGATATACAGGGGAAGAAGCCTTTTAGTTTATTTCCATTTAGGTCTCCATCAACAGTGTTGTTTCTTTCTCTATACTCACTCGGTGATAATATCATTTTGAGGTTTTTGGCTCGTTTAAAAATTATGTCTGGTTGCTTTCTTACCCTTTTCCCTAAAATTTGATCTTGTTTTATTAGATGCCAATTCCTTTTCAGAATTTTTCTTATTTCAAAGTGTTGGCTACTGTATTCGGTTATAAAAGGTATAAAGAAATCATCAATTTCTCTTTCTTCTTTGTTTTTCTTTATTAATAGAGACTCTCTATCTACTGTTGACACTTCCTGTCTTATCTTTTCTACAGTGTCTTTATTATACCCCTTCTCTATGAATCTAGATGTAAGTATGTCAGATTGAGATTGGTAACTTTCAAGTGTGGAGCAGTTTTTCCTTACTCGTAGATATTGTCCTTTTGGGATATTAGATTTCCACTGTTTGAGGTGGCAACTTTCTGCATGTATATAATTGTTTGCATCTATAGTTTTAAAGTAGTTTTTGGTATTAATTTGGAGGTTATTAATTTCAATTTCAATGTCTAAAAAGTGTATTTTCCATCTACTATATTCATGCGTGAATGTGATACCAAGACTATTGGTATTGAGGTCTATAATAAATTCGTCCAGTAGTTCTGTGTCTCCTTGCCAGATGATAAATATATCGTCAATATATCTGCAATAGAGCACAAGGTTCGCCCCCCATGGGCCATTATGTATATGTTCATCTTCGAATTGTCCCATGAATAAATTTGCGTAACTGGGGGCGAACCTTGTGCCCATTGCCGTTCCTTTAATCTGTAAATATACCTCATTGTTAAAATAAAAACAAGGTTCGCCCCCAGTTACGCAAATTTATTCATGGGACAATTCGAAGATGAACATATACATAATGGCCCATGGGGGGCGAACCTTGTGCTCTATTGCAGATATATTGACGATATATTTATCATCTGGCAAGGAGACACAGAACTACTGGACGAATTTATTATAGACCTCAATACCAATAGTCTTGGTATCACATTCACGCATGAATATAGTAGATGGAAAATACACTTTTTAGACATTGAAATTGAAATTAATAACCTCCAAATTAATACCAAAAACTACTTTAAAACTATAGATGCAAACAATTATATACATGCAGAAAGTTGCCACCTCAAACAGTGGAAATCTAATATCCCAAAAGGACAATATCTACGAGTAAGGAAAAACTGCTCCACACTTGAAAGTTACCAATCTCAATCTGACATACTTACATCTAGATTCATAGAGAAGGGGTATAATAAAGACACTGTAGAAAAGATAAGACAGGAAGTGTCAACAGTAGATAGAGAGTCTCTATTAATAAAGAAAAACAAAGAAGAAAGAGAAATTGATGATTTCTTTATACCTTTTATAACCGAATACAGTAGCCAACACTTTGAAATAAGAAAAATTCTGAAAAGGAATTGGCATCTAATAAAACAAGATCAAATTTTAGGGAAAAGGGTAAGAAAGCAACCAGACATAATTTTTAAACGAGCCAAAAACCTCAAAATGATATTATCACCGAGTGAGTATAGAGAAAGAAACAACACTGTTGATGGAGACCTAAATGGAAATAAACTAAAAGGCTTCTTCCCCTGTATATCCTGTAAATCTTGTAAATACAGTGAAAAAAGAAAGGAAATAAGATCATCTAATTCAAATTTCTGTCTAAAAATAAATCAACTAATAAGATGCACAGACAGGAATGTCATCTATTGCATAAAATGTACATGTAACCTACTATATTTTGGACAAACAAGTAGAACTATAAAAGATAGAAAACGAGAACATATTCTAAAAATAGAACACGAATCAACAGACACAATACTGTACTCACATTTTAAAGAAAAACATTCCAGCAATTTAAAAGATTTCAAATACTGGGGTATCAAAAAACTACATCTGGGAATAAGGGGGGGGAATATGAATACACTCCTCCTCAAAAAGGAGGCAGAATGTATCTTCAACTTCAAAACATTACACCCATTTGGATTAAATTCGGAAATGGACCTAAATACATTAATATAACTGTGATAATAAAAGACACAGACTGCATTGTATATAAAAACATAACTTTTTACCACATTATACTCACTGGCAAGAAAGATATTACAGATGTTTAAATTATACTAAAACAGTCCACGACCAAACACTAAAAGCACACACACCAAAAAAATTTTTCACAAATAATATATAGATACATGTTAAACACATAGGTAAAGTAATGAACGTCCTCTAAAAATGTTTATCACATTCCTCACTAAGAAACTCTAATACATGAAAAAATTCCACAAAATTATGGAGTAAACCTATTCACGAAATTTTTTTCCCCTAAAAACCAATAGAATTAAGATATTAAACACATAGATAAACAATGTTTTTTTTTTTTTTTATAAAACTCACACTTTTAAAATTTAAAAACTTTAGAAAATTTATTTCACAATTATGTAGGAAAAGGGTTTATATAGGATCCCGAATACAGGCAGTTTTCTGTATAAGATTTATAAACTAACACTTGACACATAAATTGCAAAACACTGATCAGGACTATTACCTCTTGCAAATTAAAGCGAGAACACAATAATACACGATTGAGACCACAATATGATGTATTTCCACTTAAAACATAGGAATATAAATAAACAAACGATATAAGATGATAAGGAATAAAAGTCCGCCCAAAAAAACACTTAAAATGAAGAGTGGAGCATAGGCTTGAGAACTGTGTTTTTATCTTTAGCTTTATCTTATTCTTAGTTTTATTTTTACCTTTATCGTAAGAAACGATACACAACAACCTATATGCGTTCACAGATGAACTAATAAGTTTGAAGCATAATAATAACAGGTCAGGATGTATAAAGGCTAGATAACCTTATATTAACAACGCAAAGAGAGGAATAAGAGACAACCTTCCAGGAGGAGGAACAACAAATAAACAATAGGGATTGGTCAAGAACAAGATCCAATCAGGAAGATGGACACGTTATTTAAATCCAGACTGCACAGCACACAAGCATCTTGATAAAGGCCCCAGGCTGAAACGCGTAGAGATTGCTGACAGTCACAGGATATCTAAACACAGAACCCAGCAGGTGAGAGGCCTTTCCCGTGTTCGGGCTGGCTAGGACAGGTACATCGAGCCATATCCCACTTTCTAGGGACAGACTCCATATGTGTAATTCCTATCCAAGGATCCAGTAACCGTTCCAGCCTCAATCACCTGGCTTAAGGGTTATATAGACACGAGGAGAAATCCACAATTGGATCAGGAAATACCTGAAGGACCCGGATTTAAACCAAAAAAAGAAAACAAGGGAGAACACACGGAACTACTTCACCAAAAGACCGGCCGGTCACAACTTTAACTGAGGATATTCAGAGTATGGACAATATACCAAGGTTTTTATAATAAGAGACAATCTGCTTATACACGTATATATGACAGATAGATCCACTTACTACCATTTACCACTGTGACAAACCACCGTAGACCTGGAATATCGATGTCTAAGTAAAAATACGTGGTATTCACACTTATCTAGCTAATACATTGTAAAACTAGATCTGCACCGAAAAATTGTAATTATAACAAACAAAATATACGATACATGTATGTTAAGGAATAGAAACTTTTTGTTGTGTATCAAATGTTGCCAATTAGAGCCGCTTTCATAAAACCACGGTTATAGATCAAAACCAGCAGTAATACTGATAGAATATCACAAGTATAAATTTTAAATAAAAAACTGTTTTAATGATGTTTTAAATCTAGATGCCGGCATCTATGTGTTAGATTTTACTGTTAACTAATTTACGATAGGAATCTTATCTGTAAAGGAATAAAAATACATATATCTTAAAGCACTTGCTCCTTTCTTTTTTTCATCATATTTTATAATAATATCTATAAGATATATATAAAAAATATAGGACATAAGACTATTTTAAAAATATAGAAATTATTCTATCATCCCGGTTATATGATCAAAATAAACCGGGGATCCTCATATATCAAAATAGTAATCCCAAAATTGGACAACCCAAAACAGGGACACCCTCATATTCAGATAAAAATCGATCCAAAATCACATACATTTATTTCACTCTATAAGACTCGCAGCTGTTTAGCGCTATCCCAATCACTTTTTCTTCTCTTCCAACAAATGAAATACACAGACTGGCTCAACGTTACCTCACCAGCAGCTGGATCACAGTCCCTCCTTGGAAGGATAAGGAGCACGCAAACTTTCAAAGCGTTTTCCACTCCATAAATCTCAGCGTTTTCACTTCTCTGCTGCTTCACTTCTCACTTCTCTGCTGTTTGGTTCAAATCACCTGCTAGCATGATTGTGTGATGCAGTCAGTCAGCTGAATTATGGCTGTACTCTGATTGGTCCAAAAACGGTCTCCCAGTTATGGCTTTTTTCTGATATTGTTTGTCACAAAGTTTAAAAGTTGGCTCAGGTATAGTTTCAAGTGGCACCCCACAGCAATTCGACGCGTTTTGCCCAATGTATAGGGCTTTATCAAGATAAATTTCCTGTGTATGGGGCCAGTCTTTTATACCATTTAATTCCCTGTGATTGGTTGCCACTTGAAAGGTGGATTTTTAAGGTGGATTTGTTAAGTTATACTTAAAGTTTTTAAGATGGTATTTTTAATTTTACTCTTATCTTAGGAGTCATACTAGTTTTTATCACAGCTAAACAGTTGTTTATCAAACAATATGTTTACATTCTTAGGATCTATAAGGCTTTAGAACCTCAGTTTTAATATTATCAATCCACAATACTAAAACAGTTTAATACTATAAATACACATAAAGGTATTTTTATGAGATTAAGTGTAATCTCAGATTATAGGAATTTATTTACATCTATTTCTGAATTTAGTCCCTTTGGTTGTAAAGTTCTCATTTTATATATTAGCTCTGCTTCTTTATATAATAATTTGTCCTCAAAACTACCCCCTCTCCAGTCTGGCTTCACTTTTTGAATACCCCAAAACTTTAGGAGTTTAGAGTTATTATTATGAACTTCCCTAAAATGCTTATATACTGTACAGGAGGTAAACCCTGTTCATACAGCGGGCTAGGGACCGGAGCTCCGCTGTAAAGTGAAAACCGCCTTAAAGTGAGTCATTTTTCATTTGTTTTTCACTTGCCAGTGTGTTTAAAATCTTAAAAACATGTTTGAACTAACATATATAGGTGTGCAATAGTGCTAAGTTTAGTCTAACACATTACACATATGCCTCCTTCATCTCATATGCCTATACCATACCATAAAACATAACCTAATGTACACTACTGTACCTGTACTGTATGCCAGATCCTTATTTTATTTGTAGATCTGATAACATGCTATACAGTACTTTACAGTACTAAAGTACTGTAGGTTAGGTTTTATGGTATGCAATAGGCATATGAGATGAAGGAGGCATATAAAATGCTTACCTGTACTATTTAAGGTAAGCACAAAGGTACCTGTACCTTTAATGGCCAAACAAATAGTGCTTGTAAAGAACTTGTACTAATGTACATTATATAAAGCACTTACCAAATTATCCTGTGCAGTACAATACTGCACAGTTCTAGCAACCCCAAAAGAGTCTTGCCAGCGTGCGCTGTAATAAGAGAGACTGCATGCAATTTTGTGCAATCTCCTGACTCGCGGTCAATGTTAAGTGCCATGCTGAGAACGACTTCCGGATTTGCGGTGGCGCCGTATTAGCGGATTGACGTAAAGCGGGGTATACCTGTATGTAGTTTTCCTTCTTACCATTTTTTATGCAGCTTAAATGCTCCCTAATTCTCTCCCTCAGGGTACGTGTATTTTCCCCCAAATACTGCATTTTACAGAACATTCAATCAAATAAATCAATCCTTTGTCTGTGCATCTAATTGTGTCTTTTATATCAAATTTCTTCCCTGTCTGTGTAGGCACAAATCTCTTAATTTTTGTTGTATATTGACAAGATTTACATGTGTAACATGGAAAAAAATATTTATTTTCTCTCCATATAAATCCCTGCAGTGTGGTGTTTTGTTTTCCTTCCTAAATTCACTTGGAACAAATATATTTTTCAAGTTTTTTGCTTTCCTAAAAATCATTTGTGGATATGGTGCAATCTTATCTCCTATGTATGGGTCTCCTTTAATTAAATGCCAATGTTTCCTAAGGATTTTATTTATATATTTATGGTCACTATTATAATTAGTAATGAATGGGGTATCAATGTATTTATCATTTTCAGATTTATTTATACTTTTATTTTTTGGTTCTATTAATTTTTTTCGATCTATTTCCCTTGCTTTTGTTACTGCTGTTTGTATTATGTTATCTTTATAACCTCTTTCATTAAAGGGACAGTCAACACCAGAATTTTTGTTGTTTTAAAAGATAGATAATCCCTTTATTACCCATTCCCCAGTTTTGCATAACCAACACAGTTATAATTATACACGTTTTACCTCTGTAATTACTTTGTATCTAAGCCTCAGCAGACTGCCCCCTTATTTCAGCTCTTTTGACAGACTTGCACTTTAGCATATCAGAGCTGTCTCCATGGTAAATTCACGTGCATGAGCTCAATGTTATCTATATGAAACACGTGAACTAATGCCCTCTAGTGGTGAAAAACTATAAAAATGCATTTAGATTAGAGGCGGCCTTCAAGGTCTAAGACATTAGCATATGAACTTCCTAGGTTTAGCTTTCAACTGAGAATACCAAGAGAACAAAGCAAAATTGGTGATAAAAGTAAATTGGAAAGTTGTTTAAAATGACATGCTCTATTTGAATCATAAAAGTTTTTTTTAGACTTGACTGTCCCTTTAAATTTTCTTTCCAAAATATGTACTTGATCATTACAGTCTGTTAATTTGGTACAATTTTTTCTTATTCTAAGAGTTTGACCATAATGTATATTTTCTTTCCACTTCCTTAAGTGGCAACTCTCTCCATGAATGTAATTATTTGCATCCAGTTTTTTTAAAATGGGTGTACGTGGTAAGCTCCCCAATTTAATTTCTATCCAAATATACAATCATCTTATCACTATGCGTGTATGTTAAATTTATTCCCTGATCATTAATATTTATTTGTGTTAACATATTTTCCAAGGAAGGGACATCCCTTTTCCATAGAATCAAAATATCATCTATAAATCTTTTATAAAGGACCAGGTTCCCCCCAAGCTCATACGAATTGAGGAAAGATTCCTCCCATCTTCCCATGAAGAGATTTGCATATCTCCAATAGGATTGAAGTTCAATCCTATTGGCTGATCCAATCAGCCAATAGGATTGAGCTCGCATTCTAATGGCTGATTGGAACAGCCAATAGAATGCGAGCTCAATCCTATTGGCTGATTGTATCAGCCAATAGGATTTTTTCTACCTTAATTCCGATTGGCTGATAGAATTCTATCAGCCAATTGGACTTCAAGGGACGCCACCTTGGATGACGTTACTTAAAGGTACCTTCATTCTTCAGTTGGATGTCGTTGGAAGAGGATGCTCCGCGTCGGCTGGCTTAAAGATGGACCCACTCTGATGCCGTCTGGATGAAGACTTCTGCCCATCTGTAGGTCCTCTTCTGCCAGGATCGGATGAAGACTTCTGGCCGTCTGGAGGATCACTTGTGCCCGGTTGGGTGAAGACGTCTCAAGGTAGGGTGATCTTCAAGGGGTTAGTGTTAGGTTTTATTAAGGGGGGATTGGGTGGGTTTTAGAGTAGGGTTGGGTGTGTGGGTGGTGGGTTTTAATGTTGGGGGGGTATTGTATTTTTTTTACAGGTAAAAGAGCTGATTACTTTGGGGCAATGCCCCGCAAAAAGCCCTTTTAAGGGATATTTGTAATTTAGTATAGGGTAGGGCTTTTTATTATTTTGGGGGGCTTTTTTTAGGGGGATTAGATTAGGTGTAATTAGTTTAAAATTCTTGTAATTATTTTA
Source organism: Bombina bombina (assembly GCF_027579735.1). Lineage (NCBI taxonomy): Eukaryota > Metazoa > Chordata > Amphibia > Anura > Bombinatoridae > Bombina > Bombina bombina. The sequence continues at coordinate 372,898,170 of NC_069500.1, forward strand.
TTATTTTCTGTAATTTAGTGGGTTTTTTTCGTACTTTTTTCGTAGTTTATTTTATTTAATTTTAATTAATTGTAGTTAGTTTAGGTAATTAATTTAATTATAGTGTAGTGTTAGGTGTAATTGTAACTTAGGTTAGGGTTTATTTTACAGGTAAATTTGTATTTATTTTAACTAGGTAGTTATTAAATAGTTAATAACTATTTAATAACTATTGTTCCTAGTTAAAATAAATACAAAGTTGCCTGTAAAATAAAAATAAACCCTAAGATGGCTACAATGTAACTATTAGTTATATTGTAGCTAGCTAAGGGTTTATTTTATAGGTAAGTATTTAGTTTTAAATAGGAATCATTTATTTAATTATAGTAATTTTATTTAGATTTATTTAAATTATATTTAAGTTAGGGGGGTGTTAGGGTTAGGGTTAGACTTAGGTTTAGGGTTTAATACATTTAATATAGTGGCGGCGACGTTGGGGGCGGCAGATTAGGGGTTAATAAATGTAGGTAGGTGTCGGCGATGTTAGGGATGGCAGATTAGGGGTTAATAAAATGTAACTAGTGTTTGCCAGGTGGGAGTGTGGCGGTTTAGGGGTTAATATATTTATTTAAGTGGCGGCGATGTCCGGTCGGCAGATTAGGGGTTAAAAACTTTATTTAAGTGTTTGCAATGTTGGGGGGGCTCGGTTTAGGGGTTAATAGGTAGTTTATGGGTGTTAGTGTACTTTTTAGCACTTTAGTTAAGAGTTTTATGTTACGGCGTTAGCCCATAAAACTCTTAACTACTGACTTTTAAATGCGGTAACAGTCTTGACAGGAGAGGGTGTACCGCTCACTTTTTCCAAGACTCGTAATACCGGCGTTAGGCAAATCCCATTGAAAAGATAGGATACGCAATTGACATAAGTGGATTTGCGGTATGCTCGAGTAGCGGTAAAAAAGTGAGCGGTACACCTGTACCTGCAAGACTCATAATACCAGCGGGCGTTAAAAAGCAGCGTTGGGACCTCTCAACGCTGTGTTTTAAGGCTAACGCAAGACTCATAATCTAGGCGATTGTTTGATAAACAACTGTTTAGCTGTGATAAAAACTAGTATGACTCCTAAGATAGGAGTAAAATTAAAAATACCACCTTAAAAACTTTAAGTATAACTTTTAACAAATCCACCTTAGAAAAATCCACCTTTCAAGTGGCAACCAATCGCAGGGAATTAAATGGTATAAAAGACTGGCCCCATACACAGGAAACTTATCTTGATAAAGCCCTATACATTGGGCAAAACGCGTCGAATTGCTGTGGGGTGCCACTTGAAACTATACCTGAGCCAACTTTTAAACTTTGTGACAAACGATATCAGAAAAAAAGCCTTAAACTGGGAGACCATTTTTGGACCAATCAGAGTACAGCCATAATTCAGCTGACTGACTGCATCACACAATCATGCTAGCAGGTGATTTGAACCAAACAGCAGAGAAGTGAGAAGTGAAGCAGCAGAGAAGTGAAAACGCTGAGATTTGTGGAGTGGAAAACGCTTTGAAAGTTTGCGTGCTCCTTATCCTTCCAAGGAGGGACTGTGATCCTGCTGCTGGTGAGGTAACATTGAACCAGTCTTTGTATTTCATTTGCTGGCCAAGAGGCTCTGTTATTTACACGCAACAAGGCTGTTTTGGAAAAGCTGTTAAAAAGCTGGTATGGAAAGCTGCTGAGATAGTCACATAGTGACATTAGGGACTGAACGGCAAAGTTTAAGGGAACTAATATCCTAAAGTCCATAAAAGACTTTTCAAGGCAAACACACATCTAGGCTCTTTTGAATTTAGTTGGTAAAACCGTTTTTTTTTTTATTAAGGAGGTATATTTTTTAATGCTAGCAAATCTAAAGAGAGACGTCCCTGTTTTTTAAAACATTGTTTTGCGTTAGGGTTAAAAAACAGCGTTGAGAGGTCCCAACGCTGCTTTTTAACGCCCGCTTGTATTACGAGTCTTGCAGGTACAGGTGTACTGCTCACTTTTTTGGCCAGACTCGAAAATACCGCAAATCCACTTACGTCAATTGCGTATCCTATAATTTCAATGGGACTTGCATAGCGCCGGTATTATGAGTCTGCCAAAAAGTGAGGACTTCGGCCCGGTTGGGTGAAGACGCCTCCCGGTAAGGTGATCTTCAAGGGGTCAGTGTTAGGTTTTTTTAAGGGGGATAGGGTGTGTTTTAGAGTAGGGTTGGTTGTGTGGGTGGTGGGTTTTAATGTTGGGGGGGGGATTTGTAAAAGAGCTGATTACTTTGGGCAATGCCCCGCAAAAGGTCCTTTTAAGGGCTATATGTAATTTAGTGTAGGGTAGGGCTTTTTTTTATTTTGGCAGAGCTTTTTTATTTTGTTAGGGGGATTAGATTAGGTGTAATTAGTTTAAAAATCTTGTAATTATTTTATTATTGTCTGAAATTTAGTGTTTTGTTTTTTTTGTACTTTAGATAATTTTATTTAATTTTAATTTATTGTATTTAATTTAGGTAATTAATTTAATTGTAGTGTAGTGTTAGGTGTAATTGTAACTTAGGTTAGGTTTTATTTTACAGGTACTTTTGTATTTATTTTAACTAGGTAGTTATTAAATAGTTAATAACTATTTAATAACTATTGTACCTAGTTAAAATAAATACAAACTTGTCTGTAAAATAAAAATAAATCCTAAGCTAGCAACAATGTAACTATTAGTTATATTGTAGCTATCTTAGAGATTATTTTATAGGTTAGTATTTAGTTTTAAATATGAATAATTTAGTTAATTGTAGTAATTTTATTTAGATTTATTAAAATTATATTTAAGTTAGGGGGTGTTAGGGTTAGGGTTAGACTTAGGTTTAGGGGTTAATAACTTTATTATAGTGGCGGCGACGTTGGGGGCGGAAGATTAGGGGTTAATAAGTGTAGGTAGGTGGTGGCGACATTGGGGCAGCACATTAGGGGTTAATAACTATAATATAGGTGTCGGCGATGTTGGGGGCAGCAGATTAGGGGTTAATAAGTATAATGTAGGTGGTGGCGGTGTCCGGAGCGGCAGATTAGGGGTTAATAATATAATGCAGGTGTCGGTGATTTCGGGGGCGGCAGATTAGGGGTTAATAAGTGTAAGATTAGGGTTGTTTAGATTCGGGGTTCATGTTAGGGTGTTAGGTGTAGACATTAAATGTATTTCCCCATAGGAACCAATGGGGCTGCGTTAGGAGCTTTACGCTGCTTTTTTGCAGGTGTTAGTTTTTATTTCAGCCGGCTCTCCCCCATTGATTCCTATGGGGAAATCGTGCATAAGCACGTTTTACCAGCTCACCGCTAACGTAAGCAGTGCTGGTATTGAGGTGAGATGTGAAGCAAAATTTTGCTCTCCGCTCACTTTTTTTGCGGCTAACGCCGGGTTTGTAAAAACCCGTAATACCAGCGCTGTCTGTAAGTGAGCGGTGAGCATAAACTGCTCGTTAGCACTGCATAGCCTCTAACGCAAAACTCGTAATCTAGGCAATTGTTTTTCTTTGCTTAATACCTTTTGAAATATATAAATATATGAATGTTTTAGTAAACATAAAAGGTTTATTTTTTGCTGCTTAATTAGTGCTGTATAAACTGACACAATTGTGCTGTTTAGACTAATATAGATACATTGCTGCTATAAATGCTGCTATTTTATTGTTGTTGAGAGATTGCTACGGTTTGTTAAAACTGTTGCTACAAACACTGCTATTACATTGTTGTTGATATACTGCAACTGCTTTTTAAAATTTTTATATATTTTTTTCTATATATGTCCTTTACGCTTTAATACCTTATGAAATATAAAAAGCTTTTTTAGTGAACATAAAAGGTTTATTTTTTGCTGCATAATTAGTGCTGTATAAACTGACACAGTTGTGCTGTTTAGACTAACACAGATACATAAATGCTGCTATTACATTGTTGTTGATATACTGCAACTGTTTTTTAATTTTGAATATATATTTTTTACTATACATAAAATATGAAATTATCTTTATAGTCAGGAGTGTTTAGAAAAACTTTGATATTTACTCATTGTCAGCTGTGGAAGCGCCCTTTTTCATTCTCTAAAACTTGTGTGAAATTTGTATGTTAAGCTTGTGGGGAGCTTATTGGAAAATTGGCTAAGACACCTTCTGCTCCTTCTTTAATTTCTTTTTTTTTCTATATTTTTTTATTTATTTATAGCGAGTAATTATATTACAACAACATATACTGTTTTAGTGTCTTTGACAGTACAAAATATACTTTTCATTGGTACATCACATTCTAAAAAAAATTCATAACATATAATCTGTTTTAAATACCATGATAATACAGAATTTTGGAAAGACATACCATTTCTGTAAACAAAAGATTAATTTAGCAAATTATCTGTTTGCACTATCTTAACAAAAATTCAAGTTTTTTCCTTATTTTAAGCTTACAAGTTGTCCTTACATTAAATTGAGAATAAATCAGCAAAAGAGAGAGGAGAAGAAGAAGAAAAAAAACTCTTGCCCGAGAGCATGTACCCCCCACCCCTGCATCTCCCCTTCGGGATGTCACAAAGCTCTAAAACAAATTATTGGGTCTTTATTAATCATCCCCCCTATCCAGACTAGTATAATTCTCTGTATAACGAAACCCATTCAGCTGGAAACACATCTAGTATTACTAAGTCTGCAAAGCTATTTTAATTAAAAAATGGAGCTAGGATATGTTTTTGAATTTGTAGAGGGTAGGTTTTAATTATTGGGAGCCATCCCATTAGGAACTTTTTTTAAAATAAATTCGCCTGACAATTGTAAGTGGAAAGATTTGAATATTATTTGATTATGAATTTCTCTAATAAAAAATGAGAAAGTTGGTGCTGCTTTCCCTTCCCAGAACCTCAATATAAGATGTCTAACTAAAAGAATTATTGTATTAAGAATATTCTTATGCAAAGATTGATTATCATTCTGCGTTTTAAGGAAAATAATATCTTCTGGCTCTAAGACAATATTAGTATTGTAGATTTTATTAAGCAAGAATGTAACCCTTTTCCAAAACTGACAGATCTTTGGGCATTGGCTTAACATATGCAGAGTGTCTGCTCTTAGGTGGGAGCATCGTGGACAGATATATTTTTGCAAAGGGTACATTTTTTCCATTTTAAAAGGAGTAAGATAATTATTCATCAATTTCATATGCGATTCTTTCCAGCCCATTGAGATCCTACACTTTTCTAGTGCTTTAAAGCTAGCTTCTATATTGCCAGAATCTATATTCGGAAAAGGAGGTATCTAATTATTACATAATTTGTTAAGATAGATTTGGCTTTGCTTAGCCAACATAATATTATACAGTAATGAGATTGATGTAACTCCTGCTACAAACTTTTGAACACAAATCTTAACATCCATGTACTCAATATTTCTGCCCGCAGACCAACACTTATTATGAGCAAAATGTCTTATTTGTAAGTATGCAAAAAATTATTTCTGGGAAGATCAAATTGCTGCATTAATTATTCATATGATTGTATGCCACCCGACTCTGAGAAAATTTTATAAACAAACCTTAAGCCCTTTTCCTCCCATATCTTGAATTCTTTCTGGTTAATACCAGGAGAGAATTCTGCGTTCCCATTTATTGGTAGATATTCGGTTAAAGAGTGATCCACTCCGATTAGATTACAGAATTTATGCCCTGCTTTAATTATGTTATTAATCATGGTCAGGTCCTTTATAACAGTAGGAATTTTCTTAAAGGGGTAATGTAAAAGGGCTTTTAAAGATAATGGGGTGTTAATAAAGCTTTCAATCTCAGGTGATGTAAACCAGTTGGAATCTGCCACCCAATCAATTGCCACTTTAATCAAAGCAGCCACATTGTAAAAACTAATATTGGGTAATGCTAGACCTGCCAAATTCCTTTTCTGCATAAGTTTGTTTAAAAAGATACGAGCCTTACTTCCCTTCCAAATAAATTTTATAAACATAGTATGTATTTTACCTATATCAGCTTTTTTAAGGCATAATGGAAAGTTTTGTAATGGGTACAATAGTCGTGGGAAGATAATTGTTTTAATAAGACTAACTCTTGCAGATTTTGATAGCGGGAAGGAGGTCCAAACTTCTAGATCTGTTTGAAAGTTTAAATTATACCAGCTTTGCAGGTTTTTATGTAAATGTATGCCCAAGTATGTAATTCAATCAGCTATTTTTAAAGGAACTTCTTGTAAACTGGTTCTCTTCTTTGCACCCACATAAGTTCACTTTTATCATAATTAATCTTGTATCCAGAAAAAGTACTAAAGAGATTTAAACAACTCAATATTAATGGTATTGATTGAGGGGTATTATATAAAAAGATTAACAAATCATCTGCATATAACAGGATTTTCATTGTTTGTGTAGACAGTGGAATACCTTCATAGATTTCTCTTAACCATATATCCAGAGGTTTAAGTGCTATGTTAAAAAGTAAAGGAGAGAGTGGGCAACCTCTTTTTAATTATGTTCCAGGGATTAATCAGACATTAATTAATAAATAGGAGATTGGATTTCTATAAATGTTGCGGATAAACTGTAGGAATTGATTTTTAAAACCAAATCTTTCTAATGCTTGAAATAGATATTCCCATTCAATTGAATCAAAGGCCTTCTCTGCATCAAGTGTCAACAGGGCTGTGTCATATTTCAGGTGTTTCCCACTAACATTCTCTATGTTCCACATGTAATCTAAGAAAGTTGTAACTTTACGGATGTTTTTTGAGGATTTTCTTGTTACCAGGAAGCCTGCTTGATCAGAATGAATAATTTTATCAAGACAGTTCATTAACCTAGTGGCTATAATAGACGTCAAGATTTTATAGTCTGCATTTAAGACCGAAATCGGTCTATATGAAGCAGGTTCTTCTAAATTTTTACCTTTCTTTGGTATTAAGGTGATGTTTGCTGCTGAGAAATAGGCTGGCGGGTTATTATGTATAAAATAATAGTTAAAGAGTTTTTTCCAGAATAGGGCTTATTTCGTCTATCAGTATTTTCAGGTATTCTACAGGTAGACCATCTGGGCCTGCTGCCTTGTTTAGTTTGGCTTCCTTTACAGCTTTTAAGATTTCCTGATTTATTATAGGGGTATTGAGTGTTGTCAGTTGTTCTTCTGTTATCTTTGGTATCTTAATCTTGGACCAAATCTTTGCTTGGTTATTTTTATTAATGAATTTATTAATGATAGCATATAACTGCTGATAATATGTAAAAAATGTTTTACTAATGTCTTTTAAGTCCGTATATCTCTGGTCTCCTTTTCTAACAGCTAGTATATAGTTTCTTTTTTTCCTATTCTTAACTAAATTGGCTAGATATTTAGCCAAGCAACCATAGAAAACTCTAAATTTTATGTTTGTCTTAAGTTCTTTTTCTTGAGATCTTTATTTTAGGTCTATACCTCTTTCTTGTCTAGCCCTAATATGATTCCCCCAATTTATATTCTAGGGTTCATTAATATATTTCTGTATGCGTTTTTTACTTGATTTGCAAGTTGTATTTCTCTAGCTAAAGCTTTCTTTTTCCTTATATACATATACTATTAGATTTCTCCCCGCAATACAGCATTTGATGCTTCCCAGAACGTTTCTATTTTGTTAAAATATGCAATATTATGCATACAATAATCTCCCCATCTCTGTTTCAGCCAGTAAATAAATCTAGTATTATTAAAAAATAGCGTGGGAAAGAGAAAAACTGGTTTTCTGTGTTTGATCTATCCCCAATATAAAGTAACAGTGAAATAATGGCATGATCTGTTATAGAGATGTCACTTATCTGAGGATCAATTTTATAAATGGAAAGGGATTCAGAAACTAACAAAAAATCTATTCTTGAAAAAGATTTGTGAGTTTTGGATTCACATAAAAAGGTATTTAAATTTGGATTTTTGATCCTCCATATATCAACAACTTTAATTTGTGGCAAAAACTTTTAAAATATTTGGCACATTTATTTATTCATATTTTTTTTTGAGAATCTTTCTAATTCTGGACAAAGGCACATATTGAAATCACCCCCTATAATAAGATTATCTGATATAAATGGGAATAATTTTTTCTTGATTTTTTCCCCAGAATTCCTTGGAAAATATATTTGGAGCATAAATATTACAGAGTATAAACCTAACTTCATTAACTTTTATATGAAGGATAATATATCTAGCATCTATATCTAATTCTGACTTGATAATCTCATAGGATAAGTTTTTATTTAAAAGGATGACTACCCCGGATTTTCTTTTATTACAAGGGGTCGCTATAACCTGCTGACCCATTTAGATTTTGATTTGGGAATCTCTATTTGTTTTAAATGTGTCTCCTGAAGAAAAATGATACTCGGGTTTTGTTTGCCTAATTTTTTAATTATAAGTTTCCTTTTAATTGGCGAGGTAATGCCCCCTATATACCAAGAAAGTATATTTAAATTTCTGTCTCTATTTGTCATCACAGTAGGGCAGCTTCAGACTCTAAAAACATAGCCCTAATTGGGGGGGGGGGGACGCATACCAACCAGGGAGATACAACTTAATGGAGACTCATATTTATGTTTCTCTGTAACTAAATCATATAAGTAATAACCAAAATTGTAATAGCCCCTATCAAATTTATCACGCTTTTGTAGAGGTTAAAAATGATTTTGCTTTCCTAGCTTCAATACATGAATGTGTGTTACCATTTTCCTGAACTATGATTTTTGCTGGGTATAACATGCAAACTTTCAATCCCTGCTCAATCATTGCTGTACATATAGGCGCCATAGTCTTTCTTTTTTGGGCTGAAGTCCTGAAACAATAAGTTCTTTTTACCTTCTATCTTAAATTAATCAAACTTCCTAAACAGTCTCAACATCTCTATTTTGCCTTGAAATCTTAATAATTTGAAAATACATATTCTAGATTTAGAGATATTATTTCCATTAGGTCTTATAGGGCCTATTCTATGGGCTCTCTCAATAGGTAGGGGGAGAAGATGGGGAGAAAATTCTAATGATAGAGGAAGTACTCTACTTGTGAATTCTATTAAATTTAAATATTCAGATGTTTCTGGGAGTCCCACTAGTCTTATATTATTTCGTCTGGATCGATCCTCCAGATCCTCCAGACGGGCTTGCATGTTTTGAAGTTTAGATACTTGAGCTGATAATGTTGTTTCCTGTGAATTAACTAAATCCTCCAGGTCAGATATCCTATTCTCAGCTTCCGTCATTCTACTAGCAAATTGTTTAACCTCAGTATTTAATGACGTTAGTTCTGAGGATATACCAGCTAACTTTCTTTAACGTATCAAATTGTGGAGTAAAAAGATTATTTAGTTGAAGTACAGGTGTTTGGGTATTAAGTGGGACTGAATGCATCTCATGAAACTCAGAACTAATGTCAGTGGTCCTGGTTTTCCTGTCTTTTGATTAGGCAGGCATTATAGGTGAGCGTTTCCCCTGTGTAACAAACTTAAGTGTGAATTAAGCAAGAGCAGCAATCTGCTTAAGTGTAAACAATTATATATTCACTAACTACAAATCGTGAACAAAAAAACAAAAAAAAAAGGGAAAAAGAAAGTGGTGACTTTTTAAAAATAAAATAAATTAGAAAACCTAGTTAGGATTATATTAAGAGTATGTGTGTGCCTTTAAGTGCTCAATAGGTCCTGCCCTAATGTGTTACCTGTTTTACAGGATCCGCGTTTATCTGTACCAGAGTTTAAGAGATTTTTTATTAATTAACTCCCCTCTCTCCTCTAACAATAGAAAGTACAGTATATAATTTAACACAAGCCTCCAATTATTTAAAGAGACTAAAACCTACGATCTGTGACATTTTTACCATTGTAACATCTTATTCAGATTACATCAAAATTGAACAAATACTATATTCAGTTCACCAATTTGAAGAAAGAGAACTCTTTATCTATTAAGATGTCAGGGTCCGGGAGGCGGAGCCAACTATGAAGCCGAGCAGACGCAGGTATTGAGAGCTCCTGCTCCAACTATATATTAAAACCCACCAAAGTCCCCCAAAACTTGGGAACATATCTTATAAAGCATAGGAGACAATATAGTTATCAACCCGGTGACCCAGCTTTTCAGTCCGTATATAGAGTTGACCCCTAAAGAAGCAGAGTAGGCGCCATTACAGCAATGGAGTCGTCTCGGACACCACAATCCTTCAGAGAGTGAAAGGCCCGTTGTCTCTGTCGTTGCTGCGGGTTCAACTTAATATTGGGCGCTATCAGCATCTACATCCTGGTCTTCCCTTCAATACTTACCTGCTACGGCCAATTCAGATCCTTTGGCTGATGGAGGAGATGGATGCACAAATCAGGGCCGCACTTGTCGCCTTAGAGCGCCGCATGAATGCGCAGTTTGCTTCTCTGGCCTGATGCCTTTCTCCTGACAGAGAGGACTCATCAGACGCTTTGGGAGACGCTATCGCGACTACTGACCTATCGGCAGATGACTATGACTTGCAACACTTCAGTTCACATTACGAAAGTAAATACGGAGACAGCGGTGCTCCATCTATTTTTGTTGAGAGGTCTACTGGTGCGGACTCCAGACTAACATCCCTCCCGACTCCGGAAACCACCCAGACCTTATCACCTTATGTGCAGCTTTATGCTCTGCTCCTGTTCCGAGGCGGCCGATCGGAATGGAGCTGGAAGAAAATAGACTTGCTGCTAAACTCACGGGGAACACTTACATACTCAAACCCTGTAAGGGAGGTGTCGGAGGGAACTCTTGGGGACATACAGGGAGACTAAGGATTGTGCCATATATACACTCCGCCATATTGGACTCACATGCCTTGTCTGCCAGCATTCATACTCACTTCTCACTTGCACCTCCATCACTGTGGTTAAAAAGTAACCTTCAATTCCCGGACTTCTCAGAGGTCCTTAATAGGAGGGATTTAAAACTTTGCTTTAGTGTGTGGCAGAACCCTTTTGACCCAGGTGGCAGGCGCTGATGGTCATTTATTAGATGGGCTTAGCTAGCTCGAGTGTCTGCTCCACAGCTGGACTAGCTGTTGGTATTCAGCCATGTTTGCATTCAGAGTTTTCTAGTCACGTCGACAGCCCTACTATCAAACATGCCTGTCCTTTGTTTCTGAGGCATTATAATGAGAACTAACAGGCTGGATAATGATTACTCACGTCTCTAGGATATATTTGTTGTTTAATATTTTGAATTCTGATGTGTTTGTGACATATGGTTTGTAAATTGGTTGTAGCTCTATATTAAGATAGCTTCACAGACTTACTACTGCCATTACTATATTAGCTGCGCTGTCAACTTGTTTATAGGTATGACTTCAGGTTTGTCTGTCATTGAAAAACCCAATTGGCTTATAATTTTTTGTTTTCAGTAATATTCTCCTATACTTTAAGCAGCTCATTTTTTATGTATAGAAGGATTTCAATAATTCTGCTAGTTAGTCAATTTATATGATCAAACATATAGAGATGTCCCACTACATATTTAAATCCCCATAAGAGAAGTGTACTGATGCTACTAGACTGGAGAACATATACCATTATAGTGTGGATTTCTATTCACACCTTTTAAGAAAAATTGTTAACTAATAGACCTGGCTCAATTATGGATGGCTTAGTGTGTGTTCAGCATGTGAAACAATATGCTCAGTATGCCATACTATTTGCACCCTCTATATGACATTTTTGTGACGCCATTAGCTATTTATAGAGTATATATCTTTGGCAGTTAAGTATTGAATTACGCTAAGATCGAAATATCATATTGTCCATAACATAACCTTTCTTTATTAGAATGTTGTGATTGCATGTTACACGCGTTATATAAGTCTGTTACAAAAATGCAGCTGTTAAGACCAATGTTTCAGTTCCTACAATATAAAATGTTTAGATTTGTTTTTGTTCTAGTTCCTATAGTGTTCAAAGGATGTTTAGATAACCATATCTGTTAAATTAGAGAGAGACGTGGGGTTAATGCATTATTTTCATAGGTCAGCTACTGCTTTTCTTAACTTATAAAAATTCCTACTGCAGGATCATTGCAACATGTGCATAGATTTTACTATTACAGAGTGCTCGCGCTAAGATGTTATACTATGTATGTACCTTATAATGCCCAAACTCTGGACACTCTGCCTAATATTTTATATAGAGTATAGATACAGCTTATGTATAGTAGCAAGACTAATACTGTGCCCTCTAGTGTATAGGTATAGCTTGTGTATAGTACCAAGTCTAATACAGTGCCTCTAGTATATAGGTACAGCTTGAATATAGTAATAAGTATAATACAGTGCCTCTAGCAAATGGGTACAGCGTGTGTATAGTAACAAGTTTAATAAAGAGCCTCTAGTATATAGGTATATTTTGTGTATAATAATAGGTCTAATACAGCATCCTCTAGTATAAAGGTATAGCTTGAGTATATTGATAAGTCTAACATGGTACCTCTGGTATATAGTTACAGCTTGAGATAGTTAAAAGTCTCATACGTTACTGTTAGTATATAGGTACAGCTTATCTATGCCTAATTCAAACCATTATCATTGGCCAAATTTATTTTATACATACCACAGTTACCAGACTTGACCTTGTATTGGTCCATACCCGAGACTCTTTTAGTGGTTTATTTCACAGTTTTTGCATAAGGGATTAAATGCTTACCGGGGCGTTTCCAGGAGTGAAGGGGAACAATTTAACTTAACTTAATAACTTGTATAACCATATAAACAATCATAAATAAAGACACAGACCACTTCTTAATGGGAAAAATTTCGACTGTCACATGTCAAATTTTTATTAAAACTAACTTTAATAACTTTTTAGCCAACAGAACCGGAAATGGCGGCATAGAGCTAAATAAGCCCAGAACAGCAAGGAGGTCAACGGCCCAACGGGAACGAGCAGAGGGTCTCTGCTCAAAGGAAATGACGCTGAGGGGTTGCAGAGATCAGGTGACCATCCCCCAATGGGGAGAGAGGGAGGTTAAATACTTCTACCATCCAACTAGTGGAAGGAAGTTCACAATAAATAAACATTTTACATGTAGAGCAACATATACTATTTACATGATTAAATGTCCATGTGGACTTATTTACATTGGCGAGACCTGCAGAGAGGTAAGGGAGAGAATAACGGAACATAAATCTAATATAAGGTGCAAAAACAAGGAAGCACCGGTGTCCTCTCACTTCCTCTCTGCAGGACACAATATTAGTCAGCTTAGATTCTTAGTTATAGACCAGGTGATGAAACCAAGGAGGGGGGGCGATAGAGAGCATCTCCTAAAAATTAGGGAGATGTTCTGGATCCATAAATTAGATTGCCTTATCCCCAAGGGTCTTAATAAAGACTTTGATTGGAGTCTGTTTCACTAAGAAAAATCATACATGGATAGACTAGGATTTTATGCTTGGTGCACTTTTAGGTTGATTATGGGCACATAAAATAGCTTGTGGATAGCAGGTTGTTCTATAATGTTAGAATGAAAAGACAATGAATCAAGTAAAATAAAAAAGTTTTTTTAAAAAGAAGGATTTCCTCAATAAAAATACATTCTGCAAAGGAATACATTTTTGACTGATGTAAATATACTCTGTAGACTGTGTAGACATTGTGGATGTTTGGATTTTATGCTCCTCTTTTAATATTGTATATAGGTTTTTATGTTTATATTTTAAATGATATACATACACTGTTCACCCATTCTATTGAAAAACAAAGAGACATCATAAATAAAGAAGAGTGTACTATATATTATAACCACTAGATGTCACTGTTGCAATTTCAATAGTTGTGTTTTTCATACAAGGGGTTAATGAACAGTAGATGAATAATTAACAGGTGAGGGTATAAAAAGCAGGAACCTGTATAATTAAGATGTACATGATTAAGAGCCATGTTGGCTTGAAACGTTGTATGCTTGGACCCAGGATAAGACAATAAAGGTCTTTTAAATGAAGATGGTGGCTGGAGTTTTTTGAAGTTTGTGAGAGAGGGAGGTTTCCCCACGTGCACTTGAGGCCTACCACCCCTCCCCTTTATGGCCACGACTCACCCCTAGCGACCTTTTCCTGCGCAACAGGACCGAGACCTCCCGCTGCCAGGGTGTAATTCATCAATCTCTACCTAAGAAGGATTCTAAGCTACCAAGCCGATCGAGCTGCATAGTCAGAGATGGGAGATTACTAAATTTACCGCTATGGACCTAGGTTGACTAGCCATAGCCCTGCCATTAGCACGTGAGCCGCCATTGAATAGGACAAGGGGAATCGGGAGGGAGGGGAAAACACTTCACAGCCTGGATCGGATGGAGAAGAGGAAGTTGGAAGGGGAACCTCAGCTTTTAACAAGGTAAGGAGGGGCCTGCCCTAACCTGCAACAATGTTGCACCTAGAACCCAACCCTCTATCTCCTATCCCACTTTCCTACAGCCTTAACCCTTAGCCTGCTACAGGCCCATGCTGGGCCCTACACAAACTTAAGGGATTAAATGCTTACCAGGAGAAGTGAAGGGGAACAATTTAACTTAACTTAATAACTTGTATAACCATATAAACAATCATAAATAAAGACACAGACCACTTCTTAATGGGAAAAATTTCGACCGTCACAGGTCAAATTTTTATTAAAACTAACTTTAATAACTTTTTAGCCAACAGAACCGGAAATGGCGGCATAGAGCTAAATAAGCCCAGAACAGTAAGGAGGTCAATGGCCCAATGGGAACGAGCAGCAGAGGGGTCTCTGCTCAAAGGAAATGACGCTGAGGGGTTGCAGAGATCACTTGACCATCCCCCAATGGGGAGAGAGGGAGGTCACCCCACGTGCACTTGTGGTCTACCACCCCTCCCCTTTATGGCCACGACTCACTCCTAGCGACCTTTTCCTGCGCAACAGGACCGAGACCTCCCGCCACAAGGAGCATCACAAATGCTCTTGCCGCCACCACCACAACCCGAGTTACAGGAAGGGTGATATAGCTCTTTAAATATCCTGTATAAAAATATCTAACCCTATATCTGACAGATGAACTTTATCTATTCGGTAGAGCTCAGTCCTGTCGGCTGAGATGGCTTTGTGCCATACCACGAAGCCACCTGCTCCTGTGATGGTTTTTGATAGTGTCGCATTCATTTTCTTCCTAATCCTATATGCCGCCGTATGGGTCGACATATGCCGCCAATGCAGGCGGGGGACTATATTAGACCAACCCAGAACTACCCCAGGTATTCGAGTATGGAGCCAACCAATGTCCGACTGCATGATCTTGACTAACTCTAGGACTGGGACGGACCCTAAATCGTTCCCTCCCAAATGAAGGATTAGGAGGTGCGGTTTTCCCCATCGTAAGAGAGCACCCGAAATTATTTCCGCAAGCTGTGGCCAGCACATTCCCCTATTCCCTAACCATCTAATTGATGCTTTACTTAGGGGGAAACCCAGATTCTGACCCAAGGGGAGTGAGGAGCAACGAATCAAATCCCAGTGGATGAATGAATGCCCAACAATCCAAATCCACTTTGCTCCTTGGTGTACCCCTGTGGAGACAAATATTTTAGTGTATGCACACATAAATGCCATTAAACAAGCGGACGGACGTATTTTTTGAAGCAATTTGGACGCCACCGCCCCATCCGCTTTATACCATCGCCTGAGCGTCCTACGCTCGCTGCCTGCGTCACCGCCCCTATTCTAAAGGAATGAGGAGCAATTTTACTACTGTCTAAGCCTGCCTTCAGCGCTGCTTGCTTCAAAACCCTACCGAACTGGTATTTAGACAAAGCCGTTCCGTCGGCATGGATCAAAAACTGTCCTGGCAACGAGGGGCGACACACTAAATAATTGCTTATTACAGCTATGGGACAAGAAATGTTGCCTGGCCTGGGCGCAATGTGGAGCCAAGTGCCTCTGCCTGACTGATCAGTTTTTGAGCACGGGATAAAAAGGAGAAGGGAGTCAATGGCAGCTCTCACGTGCTCCAGTTGAACTCTGAAACCCACCGCGAGCTTAGAGGGGGCTACTAACTCACTAAGCCGTAGGGCTGCCGCAAAAGCCAGCACAAAAGCTGCCTTAAACAGTGAGGCCTCAAATGGGGAAGAGCATGAGCTATCAAGCGCCAATACCAGCTTATCTAGACGGTCTTGCGTAATAGGTTTCCTGGAATCAGGTTGCCTGGGATAAATCCTACCCCACCCTTTTACCACTTGCCGAATGAAAAATGAGTTTGTGGGGTCCGGCAAACTCAATGCCCTATAAAAGAATAATAACACGGCCAATTTGGACTGGAGGGAACCCTGACGTGTGCCTAAGTTGTGAAGACTCACCAACCAATCACACAGAGATGCAATGTTCCCTTGGGCAGTGTCCATGCCCCTGGACCAACAAAACTGGTCCCATTCATCCCAGAGCTTCAAATAAGTGTGCCACGTGGAGGGGGCTAAGGAGGAACATACCAATGGCAATAGGGCTACCCAGGAGCGACCAGCTGCCAAAGAAAAGTAGGACAACGTAAACCCACTGGTGATGCATTAGGAACTAAGCGTCTAAAATTGTCCCACTCAAATCTGGACAAGGCATCTGCTACCACATTATTGACTCCTGGAACATGCTTCGCCTGAAACTGAATATTGAGTTCCTTGCAACGCAATACTAAGTGCCGCAACAGCGTCACCACAACAGCCAAGGTGGCCTACAGGTTATTAATCGCAAAGACGACGCTGGTGTTGTCCATCCAGAATATGATTGTCTTATTGGAGAATCTCAAACCCCAGAGTTCCACTGACAGGACTATGGGGAAAAGCTCCAGGAGGGTTAAGTTATGGGTGAGACCTAGAGGGGGCCAGGAGGCTGGCCATTGCTCTGCACTCCATTCCCCCTGGAAGTACGCACCATATCCATGCGATCCTGCTGCATCTGTAAAAAGATGCAACAGTTGACTAGATATCGGGTCTGATCGCCAGACACGCACGCCATTTAAGTTTTTAAGAAAAACCTCCCAGACTCTCAGATCCGCTAGCAGGTCAACCGTGAGGGCAATCCTCTGAGTAGGTTTTACTCTACCACTCAGTTGTCTTTCTAACCTACGGTTAAAGATCCTGCCCATAGGTATGATTTTGCAAGCGAAGTTGAGGAGCCCTAGCAATGATTGCAACTGCTTCAAAGAAAGGGCCCTTTTGGAAACGGGCGCTCGAACCGCCTCCAACATTGCGTCAATTTTTTCGGCGGGCAATCTACAGACCATAGTCAATGTGTCGATTTCGATGCCCAAGAAAACCAAACATGTCGTGGGGCTCTGCGTTTTGTCCTTAGCCAGAGGTACCCCAAACTTGGCCATTATTCCACGCATGCTGTTCATTAGACTGAGGCATTCACCCGAGTCGGCTCCTCCCATGAGGAGGAAATCCTCCATGTAATGCACTACTGAATCGCTGTCTGTATCTCTGGCTACAACCCAGTGCAAAAATGAACTAAAGGCTTCAAAAAGCATGCATGAAAGGGAGCATCCCATAGGGAGACAGCGATCCACATAGTACAAACCCTGAAACTTACATCCCATAAGTGGGAAGACTGAAGGGTGAAGTGGCAACAACCGGAAGGCAGACTCAAAGTCTAATTTTGCGAGTAGAGCACCTTTTCCAGGCCGTCTAACCAAGTCCAGTGCGCTATCAAATGATTGATACCGCACGGAACTTAGCTGTGGGTCAATTGCGTCATTGACGGAAGTACCTTTGGGATATGAAAGATGTTGGATAAGTCTAAATTTACCCGCGTCTTTCTTTGGAACCACACCCAAAGGTGATATAGTTAAATCTTGGAGTGGTGGGTAGGCAAATGGGCCCGCCATGCGGCCCAATGATACCTCTTTATTAATTTTTTACAATACCACACCTGGGTTCTGGTATGCGGACATTAAATTTCTCTGTAAACGCACTCCCTGCACCCTTTTGAAAAGTGGAATTCTGAAGCCAAATGAAAACCCATCCCATAGCATTCGTGCCGTGGCCTGGTCCGGGTAGGCCAACAGCCATGGCTTAAGCGCGTGGACCCTCACTGGAGTTGCCGCCCTTCTGACCAGTAAGTGAGATGGGGGCTCTACTGTTGTTGCCACTATCTTTCTTTTTGTTGCATTCGATTCCCGGATGGGATCCTGTGCAAAATTTGCATGCCTGTCTAAAGGTGCATGCGCTGCCCTTATCGCACTTTTTTTCTTGATATGCCCAACAGGTGCCCCCCCTTCTTCTGAGACTTGCATTCCAAAAGGACTGCTGATTCGCTGAAGAGGCTGCAGAGGCTGAAGGTCCCTTATGGGGGTCCATACGCTGCCATAACTGATTGTCAGTGCAATCAAAAGTTAGTGAGGTGTTGCCTGACATTTTCCTCCTGAACTTGGAGTCATATTCCCTCCACACACCTTCCCCACGGTTACGTTGGATCCAGTGTATGGTGTCGGCATATTTTAGTATGGCTAAATTCTGAGAAGGGTACTTCTCCAAGTAGCACGATGAGAAAACCCTGAAACATTGTAGCCACTCATCAAATGAGTCTGGGCGTTTAAATTTCTTTGGGCCTGTCCCTTCCGCACTCCTTTCTTTTTGCCTATACGCCTCTACAGACAAATCGAAAATGTTTACGTATTTCCCTTGGTGAATTCTGTTTAACTGTCTTTTTTCGCAAGTGTGCGTGCAAAGAGTAAATTTCACCTGGGCTGGCATCCCCGTATAAAGCCACCCTTCTCTCAGAGATTGCTCTGACAGGGGGTAGGGCTTGCAAATCCACATTGGCATTTACCTGTTGGGGTGTGTTTAACGCATCAGGCAAACTTATTTCCTTTGACTGTTGTTTCGCTGCGCCTACACCCTCCCTTAATATTTTCTTTATCATACGGAACAACTTTTTCTGTCCCTTACCCTGCAAGCCTAATGATGTATCGCTATCAGAGCCTGTGTCTGTGTGTGAAGTATCAGTAGTGTCTTGCTGTTCATGTACAAAAACAGAACGCTCACCATGTGACACTCCAGGCTGTGCAATCTGGATGCTGCGATCCGCCCCCGGCTGCTGGTCTTGCTGAGGGATGGATGATGTCTGCGCTGCAGATGTACCTGGCATAACCACGTCCGCTGTACTCATTGAGACTGTTGCGTCTGACGATGCTGGAGCTGTGTCTAGCACTCCCTTGGAGCTCCTGAGGGACCGCTGCTGCTCCGGTGCCGCCGAGAACCCTTTTGACCCAGGTGGCAGGCGCTGATGGTCATTTATTAGATGGGCTGGGCTAGCTCGAGTGTCTGCTCCACAGCTGGACTAGCTGTTGGTATTCAGCCATGTTTGCATACAGTTTTCTAGTCACGTCGACAGCCCTACTATCAAACATGCCTGTCCTTTGTTTCTGAGGCATTATAATGAGAACTAACAGGCTGGATAATGATTACTCACATCTCTAGGATATATTTGTTGTTTAACATTTTGAATTCTGATGTGTTTGTGACATATGGTTTGTATATTGGTTGTAGCTCTATATTAAGATAGCTTCACAGACTTACTACTGCCATTACTATATTAGCTGCGCTGTCAACTTGTTTATAGGTATGACTTCAGGTTTGTCTGTCATTGAAAAACCCAATTGGCTTATAATTTTTTGTTTTCAGTAATATTCTCCTATACTTTAAGCAGCTCATTTTTTATGTATAGAAGGATTTCAATAATTCTGCTAGTTAGTCAATTTATATGATCAAACATATAGAGATGTCCCACTACATATTTAAATCCCCATAAGAGAAGTGTACTGATGCTACTAGACTGGAGAACATATACCATTATAGTGTGGATTTCTATTCACACCTTTTAAGAAAAATTGTTAACTAATAGACCTGGCTCAATTATGGATGGCTTAGTGTGTGTTCAGCATGTGAAACAATATGCTCAGTATGCCATACTATTTGCACCCTCTATATGACATTTTTGTGACGCCATTAGCTATTTATAGAGTATAAATCTTTGGCAGTTTAGTATTGAATTACGCTAAGATCGAAATATCATATTTTCCATAACATGACCTTTCTTTATTAGAATGTTGTGATTGCATGTTACACGCGTTATATAAGTCTGTTACAAAAATGCAGCAGTTAAGACCAATGTTTCAGTTCCTACAATAAAAAATGTTTAGATTTGTTTTTGTTCTAGTTCCTATAGTGTTCAAAGGATGTTTAGATAACCATATCTGTTAAATTAGAGAGAGACGTGGGGTTAATGCATTATTTTCATAGGTCAGCTACTGCTTTTCTAAACTTATAAAAATCCCTACTGCAGGATCATTGCAACGTGTGCATAGATTTTACTATTACAGAGTGCTCGCGCTAAGATGTTATACTATGTATGTACCTTATAATGCCCAAACTCTGGACACTCTGCCTAATATTTTATATAGAGTATAGATGCAGCTTATGTATAGTAACAAGACTAATACTGTGCCCTCTAGTGTATAGGTAATAGCTTGTGTATAGTACCAAGTCTAATACAGTGCCTCTAGTATATAGGTACAGCTTGAATATAGTAATAAGTATAATACAGTGCCTCTAGCAAATGGGTACAGCGTGTGTATAGTAACAAGTTTAATAAAGAGCCTCTAGTATATAGGTATATTTTGTGTATAATAATAGGTCTAATACAGCATCCTCTAGTATAAAGGTATAGCTTGAGTATAGTGATAAGTCTAACATGGTACCTCTGGTATATAGTTACAGCTTGAGATAGTTAAAAGTCTCATACGTTACTGTTAGTATATAGGTACAGCTTATCTATGCCTAATTCAAACCATTATCATTGGCCAAATTTATTTTATACATACCACAGTTACCAGACTTGACCTTGTATTGGTCCATACCCGAGACTCTTTTAGTGGTTTATTTCCCAGTTTTTGCATAATTGCTGACTACAGCACTGCTGATATTTAATCTCCATATTAGAGCTCTTTACACTATTAAGTTTAATGGTCCCGTAGGTGTTCCCCTTCCAGCATCCTAACTGGCTCCGCCCTCCCTCTCCCCCCATCTCGAGCGGCTCTTGCCCGCTGAATTCCCCCCCATATACTCAGGCCCACATGAGGTCAGTCAAAAACCAACTCCCTACCTCTCACCATTTTTTTTTTTTTTTTTAGTCTCTAAGGTACCTTTTATCTCGGGGTAGGGATCATTCGTTATAGGATATAAAAATCGAGGTTCATTGTTATATGCTCCAGGCACCAGTGTTTTCTATATATTGTTTTACATTTTATGCTCATGGTTCCAGAGGTAGTGCTATAACTCATGTCAACTCTTATTCTCCTGCTATTGATCTGGCCATATTGCATAACACTGACTCTTATTTATATTTATACATGGCACTGCTACTGATGGAATATTGCGATAACAACTGCTACGCAAGTACATTGATGTTTTAGCCCATGTTTACTTCCTATATGAGAAATGTATAAGTGTCATTATTACTTCTGATCCGTGCCTGGACATATTCTCTGTTTTATTGTTATTATTCACTACTTAAATAAAAAAAATTATTTAAAAAAAAAAAAAAGATGTCAGGGTCCCAGCTGTAAGGTGTCTGATTATTTCAATTGAACATCGGTGTTGCACCTATACACAATGTCCTTGTAATACCAATAGCGAATTGTCTAAATATAGATAAAGGTTCCTTCGATTATATATAAATCGCCTGAGGTTATATCTTCTTATTTATTCTTTTTGTTTTCTGCTGATATTTTAATATCCCACAATGAGCACACTTTTATTTGTTGTGTACATATTCAACCATTTATCCAATGTCCCAAGACAGTACTTCTTCCTAGCTTATGAAGAAAAATTAGACCAGTGTTGATATAACAGATGTTGATATAACACAAGATTTATCCAGGTATAAAAAAAACTTTTTCCTCTCTTTTTCACGCAGGATTC
The DNA here is from genome assembly GCF_027579735.1 of Bombina bombina. Taxonomy (NCBI): domain Eukaryota; kingdom Metazoa; phylum Chordata; class Amphibia; order Anura; family Bombinatoridae; genus Bombina; species Bombina bombina. Next base: position 372,920,148 of record NC_069500.1, read on the forward strand.
AGGAATATTCAATCTTTGTAAGTCAAAATGCAGTTTAGGTATATTGGCCACATTAAATTATGGCACACATGTCTATTGACGCCTGATCTAGATCTACACGCGGAGACAGGTCCGTATAGTCCCTGTTTTATTGTCTGAGCATGCATAACTGCAGAGGTATGAGATGGAACTGAGCAAACGGATGATGTCCATGGAAGTCACCATCAGACCGATTACCTCCATACATTGAGCCACTGACGGCCGTGGAGAGGACACCTAAACTTCACCTCCTTCTTGCACTACATGCAAAGAGAATGACTGGGGGATTGTGGGTAGAGGAGTGATTTTTAACAGCTTTGCTGTGGTGCTCTTTGCCTCCTCCTGCTGGCCAGGATTGATATTCCCAACAGTAATTGATGATGATTCGTGGACTCACCGTGTCATTAGAAAGAAATATATCTCTCTCTTTTCTCATAACTAGATATTTATTCCAGTTTACAATAGACCGATCCATATAGTACTTTTTATAAGCATTTCTGACTTGATTAGCTAATTGTATTTCAAAAGCCCTTTTCTTTCCCCCCCCCCAAATATTTAGATATGCCTTAATTTCACTTCGTAAAACAGCTTTAGAAGCCTCCCAAAAAATTCTATTTTGTTTAAATATGAAATTTTGTGCGTACAGCAGTCCTTCCATTTCTGTTTTAACCATGATACAAACCTAGGATTATTATAAAAATGGCGAGGATAAAAAAAACATTGCAGACTCTACAGTGAACTACTTCAGTTCAGGGGGAACATTGATACCGCAGCGCTCTGCAAACTGAAGGTGTCATACCCATTGATTTATGTTGCTAGCTGGAAGGGGTGCGTGGAGGCTCAGGCGTGCTGGAGTCAGATGCTGGAGTCGCCTGGGAAGCTGGAAGATGCCTTTTCCTCATATCGATGTACTCGGATCTTGACTCCTCTGAAAGCGGGTGTGGGTTAGTTTGATAGTTTGAGAAGGCCTACTTTGATGTGCTGATATACGCTCTTTATGGACACCCACATAACTGTTTTTGTTTTTCTTGAAGTTGATTTGGGGACATTTGGTTTATTTGTAATATGCCATTTTATTATTCTCTCTTTTTTATGTATCATGAGCATTTTTTAGCTACCTGGTGCGATTAGTGGATAGGTGAGTCTTCATAACAATGAGTGTTTATTGTTCTGTATTACTACATAGAGTTACTGAAGATCTTCAAAAAGTTTCTCTTTCCCTGGGATTTTCTTACCTTGGTTAGATTCCAATTTAGGAAAAGTTATTTCTAAACTAGTTATATTACAAGATATTAAAAGGTATATACTGCCTATAAGTCCCAATAGCCCTTGTTCCCTTTTATAGTAGCTGTATATGGTGAACTTTGCCTAATGATTGAGCCCACACCCCTCTAGTTTTTTTGCTACCTCAAGCTAGTTTCCTGATGTGAATGAAATTTCTGTATGTCTCTAACTACATAGAAACATCTATTATTTTGGATAATCTATTCATATACCTACCAATATAATTAATTCTGCTTGTTGTGCAGATATAACAAACCTTTGTGGTTGTAGGGGCCTGGGGTTGCGCCTCCAGCGGCCAAGGGGGCGTGATTTTTGGCCTAGACCTTTTGGACAGTTATCACCTGATATAGAATATTTTATATACGAGGGAAACTCAATAGTGATTACTGATCTAGATTTTTGGGGTAACGTTTTGTATATATTCTAATAGGCTTTTGACATCATGGTTCTGTGTATAGCTCATGACTAAAGTTGCTTGGTTGTTTACATTGTTTATGCTATGTGTTCTGTATATCACATTCTGTATTCTAAGTGGATAGGAACGCCATATATAGTTATAGCGTTTATATAGGTCTGAGTGGAAGTATTTCTATTTTTTTTGTAAAGCATTGCAGGTGATTATAATCTGTTTAGAATCCTGTAAGTAATACTTCTGTTATTCTCACTAGTAATGGACCCCCACCTTTCACAGTTTATGCTGAAGCCTGATAGCTTAATATTATTACCTCCCTCATAATAGTAGATCCGCCACTATTCTTCCAAGCGGCGACATCTTCTTCCTCCAGGAACCAGCCGGCACGGAGCGGAGGAGTTTAAAACCGATGACCGCGGAGCTGAAGACCGTCCACTCTGGAACTGAAGACCGGCGACGCTGGAACTGAAGACCACGGAGCCATGGAGCGTGGAGGATCCTCTTCATACGTTCTCTGCCGTACACTGAATAGGAATTCAAGGTACGCGATTAAAAATGGCGTCCCTTGAATTCCTATTGGCTGATTTGAGCCTTCAAATTCAAATCAGCCAATCGGATGAGTGCTACTGTAATTTTATTGGCTGATTTGAATAGCCAATAGAATAAGAGCTACTGTAATTCTATTGGCTGATTAGAATAGCCAATAGAATTACAGTAGCTCTTATTCTATTGGCTATTCAAATCAGCCAATAAAATTACAGTAGCTCTCATCCGATTGGCTGATTTGAATTTAAAGGCTCAAATCAGCCAATAGGAATTCAAGGGACGCCATTTTTAATCGCATACCTTGAATTCCTATTCAGTGTACGGCAGAGATCGTATGAAGAGGATCCTCCACGCTCCATGGCTCCGCGGTCTTCAGTTCCAGCGTCGCCGATCTTCAATTCCAGCATCGCCGGTCTTAGTTCCGGAGTGGACGGTCTTCAGCTCCGCGGTCATCGGTCTTCATCTCCTCTGCTCCGTGCCGGCTGGTTCCTGGAAGAAGAAGATGTCGCCGCTTGGAAAAAGACTTCACCGCCTGGAACAGGACCTTCTCCACCAGTCTTCAGGACAGGTAAGGAGCACTTGGGTGTTAGACTTAGGTTTTTTAAGGGGGGATCGGGTGGGTTTTAGAGTAGGGGTGTGTGAGTGGGGGGTTGTAATGAGGGGGTTGTTCTTTTTTTACAGGTAAAAGAGCTGATTACTTTGGGGCAATGCCCCGCAAAAGGCCCTTTTAAGGGCTGGTAATAGAGCTGATTACTTTTTTAATTTAGTTTAGGGTAGGGAAATTTTTATTATTTTGGGGGCCTTTTTTATTTTATTAGGGGGCTTAGATTAGGTGTAATTAGCTTAAAATTCTTGTAATCTTTTTTTATTTTTTGTAATTTAGTGTTTTTTTTTGTAATATAGTTTAGTGTATTTAATTGTATTTTAGTTTAGATAATTGTAGTTTATTTAATTAATTTATTGATAGTGTAGTGTTAGGTGTATTGGTAACTTAGGTTAGGATTTATTTTACAGGTAATTTTGTAATTATTTTAACTAGGTAGATATTAAATAGTTATTAACTATTTAATAGCTATTGTACCTAGTTAAAATAAATACAACGTTACCTATAAAATAAATATAAACCCTAAAATAGCTACAATGTAATTATTAATTATATTGTAGCTATCTTAGGGTTTATTTTATAGGTAAGTATTTAGTTTTAAATAGGAATAATTTAGTTAATAATATTAATATTATTTAGATTTATTTAAATAATAATTAAGTTAGGGGGTGTTAGGGTTAGATTTAGGTTTAGGGGTTAATATAGTTAATATAGGTGGCGGCGGTGTAGGGGGATTAGATTAGGGGTTAATAAATTTAATATAGGTGGCGGCAGTGTAGGGGGATTGAATTAGGGGTTAATTAATTTAATATAGGTGGCGGCGGTGTAGGGGGATCAGATTAGGGGTTAATAAATTTAATATATGTGGCGGCGGTGTAGGGGGATCAGATTAGGGGTTAATAAATTTAATATAGGTAGCAGCAGTGTAGGGGGATCAGATTAGGGGGTAATACATTTAATATAGTTGGCGGTGGTGTAGGGGGATCAGATGAGGGGGTAATACATTTAATATAGGTGGCGGCGGTGTAGGGGGGTCAGATTAGGGGGTAATACATTTAATGTAGGTGGCGGCGGTGTAGGGGGGTCAGATTAGGGGGTAATACATTTAATGTAGCTGGCGGCAGTGTAGGGGGGTCAGATTAGGGGGTAATACATTTAATGTAGCTGGCGGCGGGGTCCGGGAGCGGCGGTTTAGGGGTTAATATATTTATTATTAGGAGTGAGAGGGGGATTGCGGATAGAGGGGTATATGTGTCGGGATGATGTTTGGGAGGTGTGTTAGACAGTTTTGGGAGATTTCATATTTAGTTAGTTTTTTTAGGCGCAGGCAGTTTCTAAAGTGCCGTAAGTCACTGGCGACTCTAGAAATTTGTACTTACGCTTATTTCTGGACATCGCTAGTTTGTCCGACTTACGGCACTTTAGCAACTGCCGGCGCCGTATATGTGATAGCTCAATGTGCAAGGTCAAACTATGGGCGACGCAGATTTCCACGCTTGCGCCGAAACCTGCGCCGTATATCGGATCGCGCCCCTGGATTTATAATTTGCCAAATATCAATTAATTTTAACTTATGGCAAAACTTACTAAAATATTTAGAGCTTTTCTTGTTTTCTGGGATATTTTTCTGGGATAATGTTTCAAGTTCTGGGCATAGAGTCATATTAAAATTGCCTCCTAAAACCAAGTTCTCATTAACAAATGAAAATACTTTGATTTTAATATTCTCCCAGAATTCCAATGAAAATGTATTTGGTCTATATATATTACAAAAAGTAAATTTAGTATTGTTTATGAGAATTTGTAATATAATAAATCCAGAGGCGGAATCTAGCTCAACATGTATAATATTATAATCAAGCAGTTTATTTATTAAAATGGCTACGCCACATTTCCTGTTTGCGGATGAGGTAGTAAACTTCTTCTACCCATTTTATCTTGCGTTTGGCAGCTTCTTGATCATTAAGATGCATCTCCTGAAGGAAGAAAATATCAGGGTTAAGTTTAGCCAGAGATTTAATGATCAATTTACGCTTCATGGGAGAGGATATCCCTTCTTCATTCCAGGATTACATTTTAAAGTCCACTATTAGACTATTATAAAATGAATCCTTCTACCAATGGACCACAACCACAAGGCGGGAAAAACAACAAAAACAGAAAAACACCACATGAAGCTAATCCTAGATAGACGATTCTTGCTTCGAAAATTCTCCATACACAAAATGACTGGCTTAAAACAAAAAGCTGGTTATACCAGAAAACAGAAAACATTCTAAACCCATTAAATAGCATGAGATATATACAAAAGTGTAATAACATATTATTTAAAGGCCATATACTCTTTGACCTCTGAAGCATCAGTGAAAACAAGACTAGACCCATTGTACTCAACAATAATTTTTGCATGGTAAATCATACAGGCTTTCAACCCTTTATTTATTAATTGAGTACACTATGGGGCCATCAGCTTCCTTTTCGTGGACGTTTCGTTGGAAAAATCCAGAAATAATAAAATCTTGTTGTTTCCAAACATAAGAGGATTACCTTTTTTAAATAACTTTAACAATTCTAATTTATCTTGACATTTTAATACTTTAAAGATGCACATTCTACTTCTAGAGGGCCCATCTGTATGAGATTTCCTGGGACCTAGTCTATGTGCCATTTCTATGGCTAACGGTAACTGTTGAGATGGAATACCTAGGGCCTGGGTAATACGACAGAAGTGAATTTTATAAGGTCATCAAATTCCGGGATTTCATGGAGACCCACTATTCTAATATTGTTGCATCTTGAGCGGTCCTCCAGATCCTCAAGGTTGCAGCTGCATATTTTTATATTTATTTATTTATTTTCCAAGACTTTATACAGTGCATTGTCAACATATACAGAACATTTGCATAATAGACATAGAAAGGACAACAAAACAGATTAAATGCACTGTTCATTGCGAGGATGAACCATAAAGCCATATATAGAGAGAAACAGAAAAAAAACTTTTTTCCAATTTCTGCTTATAACATTACCATATTAGTCAAACAAACAAAAAAAAAAAACATCTTTTCTGCACGAGTCTTGGATTTTTTAAGGTGAACACAAAATAAACAAATACAACAAAAAGTGAAGAAAACAAAACAAAACACCCTGCCACTCATCCTCCAGCCACCCACCACCATCAAATTTATTCCAGATCCTTTTAATACCAAGATGCAGGGAACACCTCCTCTAAGATTAGACTTTCAAAATAAGTCGATCTATGGAATTGTTTGTTAAGTATGTATTGCGTCATTATAGGACAGGACATAATAATTTCTAGCCATTTTTAAAAAAAAAAAAAGCTATTGTTGTTTCATATAAAGACTGGATATATTATATTGTTCAAACATAATCTGCGATTTTATTGCTTGAATAAACAGGGGGGGCTGTTCTGCTTTTCCAATTTTTTTAAATCAAATTTCGAACAATCATAATAGCTGTCTTAACAAGATTATAATTTGGGCAATTTGTATTATTATATAGAAAGAAAATAAATGTAGGTTCTATTACAACTTCCTGCTGTAAGTTTTTGTTTAACCAAAAGTTAACTTTCTGCCAGAGCTGCATAATTTTCGGACAATACCAGAAACAATGGAGAGCATCAGCTGCTGGAAAGTTACATCTATAACAACAATCATTATGATCTTGTGACCATATATTTAATAGGCGTAATATATGCATTATTAATAATTTTAAGTGTGGTTCTTCCAGGAGGAGGATAGAGGTGCCTCATGGACCCATTTAATACCAGCTTTGTTTATATCTATATCTAAATCCTAAAAAAATCTAGTCCAATATATCCAGGTCTTATCTAAGCCTAATTGGACTTGTTTTGCCAGAAGTATTTTGTATAGTAGCGCAACTGAATGCTTCCCTTCCCCGTAAAGGTTAATGTAATCGCCTATTCTCCCGAAATGCTCCTTCATCTGACCTATTTGCATCTTCTTATTAACAAAATGACGTAATTGAAAATACACAAAAAAGTTATTATTAGCTAGATTATACTCAATAGCAATACTCTCAAAAGTTCTCATCCTCTGATTCCCCTCCAAAGTTTGTCAAAGTTTGTTTTACTGTAGTTAGACCTTTATGGGCCCATCTGTTAAAAATCTCATATTGAATCTCCGGGAGGAATTCTGGGTCACCTCTAATAGGGAGGAAAGTCGACATATGAAAATTAATGTTCAATGTTTCACACAATCTCTGCCAAGCTTTAACCACGTTGTATATACTAGACATACTTTTAATTGCTTCTGGAAGTTGTATATGCGGACAGTGTAAAATAGCTTTAAGAGAAAAAGGAGAAATCAGCTTTTCTTCCACAGTATTATTAGTCAAGTGATCATGTGACAGAAGCTAGTCCACTGCATATCTTGCAAGTATTGCAGGATCTAATATCCGGGAATACCAGACCTCCCATATCTGTCAGATGAGAGAGTCTAGCTATGGAAAAAACATGCCTTTTCTCTTTCCAAAAAAATTTGGCACATTATCTATTAAAGCTTTTAATATCCTGAATATAAACAGAGGTAGGTTGTTCATGAGATATAATAATTGAGGAAAGAGAATAGTTTTAATGATCATTTATTTGGCCGATAATGAGATGGGAAAAAGAGCTCCATCTTTGCAATTTAGAGATTATCTTGGAGAAAAAGGGTGTATAGTTGAGTTTATACCACATGTTCGGGTCTTTATGTAGATGAATTCCCAGATATCTAAAGTTTTCTTCTTCTTTAAAGTCATGCTGTGTGTAGCTGTCTTTGTTTTCATGTATCCATAACACTTCAGTTTTTTCTGCACTGACCTTATATACAGAAAATGAACTGAAAATATTAAAAATCTTAAGAGCTGCTGGGATATTTTTTTTAGTATTTTTAAAATATAATAATAAATTGTCCACGTACAATGATAGTACAAATGTCTGATGGCCCATACTAATTTCCTGTAATTCTTGTCTAAGTAGGATTGCTAAAGGTTCTATAGCAATGTTGAAGAGAAGAGGGGAAAGTGGACAACCCTGTCTTGTTCCTTTGCTTAATTTAAAAAAGGTATACATAGCTTGATCTTCATGTATAACTTTGTGTTCTGAGTCTATTACCTAGAATTGATGTAAGTACATTATAGTTGGTATTTAATAAAGAAATAGGTCTATATGACCCCGGATCTGAGGGATTCTTATCTTTCTTTAAAATTAATGTTATAATTGATACTGAGAAATACCTAGACATTGCCCATTTCTTAACATAGTAATCATTAAATAGACTTGACAGTACACTAGCTATTTCTATTATAAGTATCCTATAAAACTCGGCTGGAAGTTGGTCAGCCCCGGGAGCTTTGCTAAGTTTAGCGGTGTCTATCATTTCTAAAACTTCATCTAACGTAGTTGAGGTATTTATTGCATCTAATTGAGATATAGACACTTTAGGAATATTAACCTTGCTCCAGAAAATCATTTTATTTTCTTCATCAATTCCTCTTGCCACATATATACTCTGGTAATACCTAAAGAAAGTCCGTAAATACTGTGTAATTGTTATTCCCATGTATAATATTTAAAAAAAAAAAAAAAAAAAAAATTTCCCTAGCCTTATCCAGTCTGGATAGATATTTAGTAGATTTGCCAAAGTATCCCTTGTATATAGCATTAATTCTAATCTCTTCCTTTGTTATTTTTTGTTTCAAGAAAAGGTCCCTGTTCTGCCGGGCCGTCTTATATTTGTCCCAATATTTTCTAATTGGTTAGTCAATATATCTCCTATAAGCATTTTTCACCTCATTTGCAAGTTGTAATTCACATGCTCTAAAAAATGTTTTGGCCTTTTATCATATAGGCTTTAATCTCACCTCTAAAAAGGTATTTGCTGCCTCGCAATCACAGGACATTTAGTCCAGAATATTTCTGGACTAAATTACATAAGAATAAAATAACATCCAAGCAAGACTTCACTATGATTCTAATTGATGCTGAGAAACATTTGATTCAATAATCTGGGATCATCTATACTCTTCTTTATCTAAATTCGTTTTTTTCAGGAAACATATTAGCTTTTATTAAAACTATTTACAATTTCCCTATATTCTCTATTCTAGTTAAAGGCAGATGTACACCTTTTTTAACAAGACAGGGTTGTCCGCTTTCCCCTCTTCTCTTCAACATTGCTATAGAACCTTTAGCAATCCTACTTAGACAAGAATTACAGGGAATTAGTATGGGCCGTCAGACATTTGTACTATCATTGTACGTGGACGATTTATTATTGTATTTTAAAAATAGTAAAAAAATATCCCAGCAGCTCTTAAGATTTTTAATCTTTTCAGTTCATTTTCTGGATATAAGGTCAGTGCAGAAAAAACTGAAGTGTTATGGATACATAAAAACAAAGACAGCTACACACAGAATGACTTTAAAGAAGTAGAAAACTTTAGATATCTGGGAATTAATCTACATGAAGATCCGAACATGTGGTATAAACTCAACTATACACCCTTTTTCTCCAAGATAATCTCTAAATTGCAAAGATGGAGCTCTTTTCCCATCTCATTATCGGCCAAAGTAATGATCATTAAAACTATTCTCTTTCCTCAATTATTATATCTCATGAACAACCTACTGTTAAGATACAGATAATTAATCATCTCTGTACTCCCTCCACTTATGTCGTAACCAGCTTTGAAATGGAATGTTGTTAATTAAATGTTTAGGAAAATAAAAATTAGCTGTGGCATCCGTTGGTGAAGGTCGCAATAAGAACTCTAAGAAAAGTATAGCATGATCAGAGATGACAATATCATATACTGTATCTGTGTCTTGCTTTCTAATTTAAGTATAGAATTAGATACTAGAAAAAGATCAATCCGTGAAAAAGACCTATGGGATCTAGACTCACATGTATATAATTTAATGTCTGGATGCTGAATGCGCCATATATCATGCAGTTTAAGATTTTGACAGATTTGTGAGAAAAAAATTGACTTTTGAGGTGAGCCAGTGATCCCCCAGTGGAGAATCTATCAAGAGATCGAGAAGGAATCTATGTGTTCGGAGAGCTTAGATATAGTTATATTCCAAAAATCATGATCTTTGCTATTGGGTCCATAGATATTACAGAATACATAGCTTACCCGCGCTATCTCAATACCCAAAATTATCCATCTATCATGTGAGTCAATTTTGGTGAACAAAATATTATAGCTAAGGTTTTTATTTATTAAAAACATGACCCCTTTTTTCCTCCTGGAACAATCAGATGCAATAACCTGTCCTACCCATTTACTTTTAAGTTTAACAGCTTCAGATTATGCTTAGCTAACTGTTTAATTATCAATTTTCTCTTAATGGGTGAGGTTATGCCTCCCACATTCCAAGGAAGACATCTAATTGAGTCCTTCATTTCTTACTTTGATAATCTACTTACAAAAGATATGGTGGGGGGAGGAGAGTGCAGGGTCGAGTGGGAGGAAGAAAACAAAAAAAACCACAAACAAATAACAGGGAAAAAAGAAATAAGAACCAGGTTTAAAAAATATATAACCCAGAAATTGGTAGCAACTCAAATAAAACGAATATATTGTATCTGTTCAAATGACATTTTTACATTACTGAACATTTTTCTTTTTGCAGAACTCCTTGGCTTCTGCAGCATTATTAAAAATAATAGTGCCCTCTTGCTCCTCTATAAGCAGTTTAGCAGGATAGAGAAGTCTAGCCCTATACCCTGCACTAATCAACTTTGTGCAGTATGGAGATAGTTCTTTTCTTTTAGCGGATGTTTCGCTGGAATAATCCTAGAATATTAGTACTTTAGACTGTCCTATTTAGAGGTTATCCATCTTTCTATAGAGCCTAAGGATATTCATTTATCTTGATATTTCAGGAATTTGACCATGATAGGTCTATTATGATTCAGAACGTTGGGGTTGGTCCTGACGGATCCTACTCTATGTGCCCTTTCTATTGCTAAAACCAAATCTTTTTGTATCATGCCAGCGGCCAAAGGAAGTGTTGTGTTTGGGGGGGGGGGGTTGTATACAGCGCCTAAACAAGGCAAGAGGCGATATGAGGTAATATGATCAAAATAGTAGGAACTCCTGAGGTAGTATAAATATATGAATGTAATTTATTACAAGAGTAAATGATAAAATAAAATACAAATGTAAAATCTTATACATAAAACCAATAAATTAAAAACGTCAACAATGCATCAAATGGTCAGTTAAACATCATCGGAATCATTGAATAAAAAGCATCAACATCACTGAATAGGAGCATCAACAATACATCTAATAATCAATAAAACATCAAAAAAACAAAAAAAGAAGAAAAGAAAGTCAATTGTGGAGTGGATGGATTAATTAAGGATCAATTTTGGGGAGTTTAACCCAAAAATCTATACGAATCCAACTAGGTGAACAATGTGAACAATGTCAAATGTCAAAATATCTTAAAGTTATAAAGTGTCACAATGAATAATCCAAAAGTGGAAAACAATGAATAATCCAAAAGTGAGAAAATGGGGAAAAAACAGCGTTGAAAAATGGTGAACCATAAAATTGGATAAAAACAGTGATACAATAATATATATGTTTTTCCTTGCTGTGCACAACAAATAAAAAATGTGTAAAAAGTGAAAATATATAAAAAATATAAAAAATGAGAATTTTTCTTAATTTTTTTCTTAATTATTCTTTTTGGATATTTTGGACTTCACTTTTTTATTCTACCAAGGCGACGGATCACTCATTCATTGTTTTTCACTTTTGGATTATTCATTGTGACACTTTATAACTTTAAGAGATTTTGACATTTGACATTGTTCACATTGTTCACCTAGTTGGATTCACATACGCCTAGATTTAGAGTTCTGCGGCCAAAGGGGTGCGTAGCTAACGCTGGCTTTTTTCTGGCCGCACCTTTTAAATACCGCTGGTATTGAGAGTTCACAGAATGGCTGCGTTAGGCTCTAAAAAAGGAGCGTAGAGCATATTTAACGCAACTTCAACTCTCGATACCAGCGTTGCTTACGGACGCGGCCAGCTTCAAAAACGTGCTCATGCACGATTCCACCAGAGAAAACAACGGGGCTGTTTGAGCTGAAAAAAAACCTAACACCTGCAAAAAAGCCGCGTTCAGCTCCTAACGCAGCCCCATTCTTTGCTATGGGGAAACACTTCCTACGTCTGCACCTAACACTCTAACATGTACCCCGAGTCTAAACACCCCTAACCTTACACTTATTAACCCCTATTCTGCCGCCCCCGCTATCGCTGACCCCTGCATATTATTATTAACCCCTAATCTGCCGCTCCGTAAACCGCCGCTACTTACATTATCCCTATGTACCCCTAATCTGCTGCCCCTAACACCGCCGACCCCTATATTATATTTATTAACCCCTAATCTGCCCCCCACAACGTCGCCTCCACCTGCCTACACTTATTAACCCCTAATCTGCTGAGCGGACCGCACCGCTATTATAATAAAGTTATTAACCCCTAATCCGCCTCATTAACCCTATAATAAATAGTATTAATCCCTAATCTGCCCTCCCTAACATCGCCGACACCAAACTTCAAACATTAACCCCTAATCTGCCAACTGGAGCTCACCGCTATTCTAATAAATGTATTAACCCCTAAAGCTAAGTCTAACCCTAACACTAACACCCCCCTAAGTTAAATATAATTTAAATCTAACAAAATAAATTAACTCTTATTAAATAAATTATTCCTATTTAAAGCTAAATACTTACCTGTAAAATAAATCCTAATATAGCTACAATATAAATTATATTTATATTATAGCTATTTTAGGATTTATATTTATTTTACAGGTAACTTTGTATTTATTTTAACCAGGTACAATAGCTATTAAATAGTTAAGAACTATTTAATAGCTAAAATAGTTAAAATAATTACAAAATGACCTGTAAAATAAATCCTAACCTAAGTTACAATTAAACCTAACACTACACTATCAATAAATTATGTAAATAAAATACCTACAATTACCTACAATTAAACCTAACACTACACTATCAATACATTAATTAAATACAATATCTACAAATAAATACAATGAAATAAACTAACTAAAGTACAAAAAATAAAAAAGAACTAAGTTACAAAAAATAAAAAAATATTTACAAACATCAGAAAAATATTACAACAATTTTAAACTAATTACACCTACTCTAAGCCCCCTAATAAAATAACAAAGACCCCCAAAATAAAAAAATGCCCTACCCTATTCTAAATTACTAAAGTTCAAAGCTCTTTTACCTTACCAGCCCTGAACAGGGCCCTTTGCGGGGCATGCCCCAAAGAATTCAGCTCTTTTGCCTGTAAAAAAAACACATACAATACCCCCCCCCCAACATTACAACCCACCACCCACATACCCCTAATCTAACCCAAACCCCCCCTTAAATAAACCTATTTAATAGCTATTGTACCTGGTTAAAATAAATACAAAGTTGCCTGTAAAATAAATATAAATCCTAAAATAGCTATAATATAATTATAATTTATGTTGTAGCTATATTAGGGTTTATTTTACAGGTAAGTATTTAGATTTAAATAGGAATAATTTATTTAATAAGAGTTAATTTATTTTGTTAGAATAAAATTATATTTAACTTAGGGGGGTGTTAGGGTTAGGGTTAAAATTAGCTTTAGGGGTTAAAAAATTTATTAGAATAGCGGTGAGCTCCGATCGGCAGATTAGGGGTTAATACTTGAAGTTAGGTGTCGGTGATGTTAGGGAGGGCAGATTAGGGGTTAATACTATTTATTATAGGGTTATTGAGGCGGGAGTGAGGCGGATTAGGGGTTAATAACTTTATTATAGTAGCGGTGCGGTCAGTGTAGGCAGGTGGAGGCGACATTGAGGGGGGCAGAGTAGGGGTTAATAAATATAATATAGGGGTCGGCGGTGTTAGGGGCAGCAGATTAGGGGTACATAGCTATAATGTAGCTGGCGGTGGCGTGCGGACGGCAGATTAGGGGTTAATAATAATATGCAGGGGTCAGCGATAGCGGGGGCGGCAGATTAGGGGTTAATAAATATAATATAGGGGTCGGCGGTGTTAGGGGCAGCAGATTAGGGGTACATAGGGATAACGTAGTTGGCGGCAGTGTACGGAGCGGAAGATTAGGGGTTAAATTTTTTTTATAGAGTGGCGGCAATGTGGGGGGGCCTCGGTTTAGGGGTACATAGGTAATTTATGGGTGTTAGTGTACTTTAGAGCACAGTAGTTAAGAGCTTTATAAACCGGCGTTAGCCCAGAAAGCTCTTAGCTACTGACTTTTTTCTGCGGCTGGAGTTTTGTCGTTAGATTTCTAACGCTCACTTCAGACACGACTCTAAATACCGGAGTTAGAAAGATCCCATTGAAAAGATAGGATACGCAATTGACGTAAGGGGATCTGCGGTATGGAAAAGTGAGCGTGGAAAGTGAGCGTTAGACCCTTTCCTGACTGACTCCAAATACCGGCGGTAGCCTAAAACCAGCGTTAGGAGCCTCTAACGCTGGTTTTGACGGCTACCGCCAAACTCTAAATCTAGGCCATAGATTTTTGGGTTAAACTCCCCAATATGGATCCTTAATTAATCCATCCACTCCACAATTGACTTTCTTTTCTTCTTTTTTGTTTTTCTGATGTTTTATTGATTATTAGATGTATTGTTGATGCTCCAATTCAGTGATGTTGATGCTTTTTATTCAATGATTCCGATGATGTTTAACTGACCATTTGATGTATTGTTGACGTTTTTAATTTATTGGTTTTATGTATAAGATTTTACATTTGTATTTTATTTTATTTTATCATTTACTCTTGTAATAAATTACATTCATATATTTATACTACCTCAGGAGTTCCTACTATTTTGATCATATTATCTCATATCGCCTCTTGCCTTGTTTAGGCGCTGTATACACCCCCCCCCCCCATTTTATCTATTTTTCTTCTAGACCAGCTAGGAGGTCTTTGTATACCAGCTTGAGGCCACCTTTGGCGCTCGATTTAAATACATGTTCTAACTATACTGAAGTGTTGTGTTTGCCAGAAGAAATAGATCAGAGTATTCTCTGCTTTCCGGAAGACCTATAATCTTAAGGTTATTCCTCCGTGAGCGGTCTTCTAGTTCATAAACTTTATTTTGCAGCATTATTATTAGTTTATCTTGCTTATCTAAAGTTTCATCCTGCTTGAGGAGTGTATCTTCAACTTCTGATTGGAGAGGCATGACCGGTGAGTTGTGTTTGAAATTTGTTATATATACTTGTCCATGTGCAAAAAAAAAAAATCAAGTGAATACTATGAGGGTAAGGATACCCAATATTAATCTAAATGCAGGTAAGTGTCAGTGAACTGAAAAAATATAAATATTACTTTGAATTGTAGTGCGTGAAAAAAGAGCAAGAGTGGTCCCTATAATTATAAAAGTGAATAAATTCTAATGGTCATACTGCCCTTTGTCAGCTTATAATATAGACTTCACCATATTTTCAATATGTGAACATTTGAGGATTCTGTAATCCTATATCAGATTTTAAAGTACAGTTAGGTGACATACAAAGTTATTAATATACTGTACAAATATATAGATTGTAAAAACATTATTACTGAGATAAATTAATAATTAATACAAGTAACCACTGAAATTATGTCATAGCTATGCGCTGTTAGCACTGAATACATTATATATATATATATATATATATATATATATATATATATATCTTTTATATAATTGTGAAATCACTTAAACTCTAAATGTAAGGTTTAAGCCACATTAATCTAATTTAAGGAGGACACTAGTGGATTTGGGGATAAAACTATACCAGAGTTGACACCAAATCACCAGGTTATATATATGTTGTACGCTCAGCAGACAAAGGTGGTTCTATAGTGGTTCTTAATAGAACAGATTACGTTCAGGAAGCACTACGTCAGCTTTGAATCCTGAGCACTATACCCCTTTGTCTGGTGATCCCACCAATATGTACAAACGTGAACTTTTGGGTATCTTGGATGATGGTTTGGAGGATGGGCACTTTGACACTGACACCTTTGAGTTCCTGTGTGTAGACCATCCTATAGTGCCCATCTTCCACCATCTTCCTAAGATACACAAATCTTTTACCAATGTCAAGGGACGTCCCATTGTCAGTGGGATTGGTTCTTTGACCGAACACGTGTCCCAATGGATGGATGGCAT
The DNA here is from genome assembly GCF_027579735.1 of Bombina bombina. NCBI lineage: Eukaryota > Metazoa > Chordata > Amphibia > Anura > Bombinatoridae > Bombina > Bombina bombina. The sequence continues at coordinate 372,936,276 of NC_069500.1, forward strand.
CCTCCAACCGTTTGTGTTATCATTATGCAGCTACCTTAGGGATACCAAGCATGTGATTGAACTTTTGGAACCAATGGATTGGAACTTTGGTCTATATCGATGGGCGACTATTGATGTAGTCGCGCTTTATTCCTCAATTCCACACCAGAAAGGTCTGGAAGCAGTGTCATTCTTTCTTAAGAATTTTTCAGATTTCAGTGAGGGTTTTCAAAAGTATATTCTGAGGGTGCTGAGTTTCCTGCTCACGCACAATTATTTCAAGTTTGAGGGGGAGTTCTATCTCCAGAGATGTGGGACAGCAATGGGGCAAAGTTTGCCCCCTCCTATGCAAACCTTTTTATGGGTTGGTGGGAGCTGTCCCACATCTATGGAGATAGCAACTCCCATAGGCACATGATCCAGTATTATGGACGTTATATTGACGACCTCCTCCTCATTTGGATGGACGGGGACTCAGACTTCTCAGATTTTGTTGCCTCCTTAAACAATAATGATGTTGGCATCAAATTTACTTTTGAGCTAAATGATAACACCAATAACTTCCTGGACATCACTTTAAAAGGCACTAGTGAAGGTAAAATCATCTGTAAAATCTATCGTAAGCCCACAGCTGGCAACGCACTGTTACATGCTAACAGCTGTCATCCCCGGCATGTCCCCTTTGCTGTTGCAAAGGGACAATTCGTCAGGGTCAAACGAAACTGTACCGTGGATTATACTTATCAGGAACAATCACTAGAACTTAGCAATCGATTGAAGCAACGAGGTTATTCCACTTCAGTTATTCACAGAGCACAAGAAGAGGTTCAGAACATTGACAGGAACAGTTTGGTTCAGGAACATTCCAGAGTTAATGCCAGATCTGACACACACTTCCAAGGTGTAACTTTTGTCACCGATTTCAGTCCACAATATACTGAAATATGTAAGATCATTAAAAAACATTTTGGATTTCTTTCAGCGCATGACAAATTGGAGGAGTGTGTCAGAACTGGCATACGATGCTCTTACAGAAGGGCTAAGACTCTAGCGAATGTATTATCACCCTCATCTTTGCCTGAATTAAACAGACCCACGAGTTCGTGGTTGGTCCACAAAGGCCTGTTCAAATGCAGACAAAAATGTCGGGTATGTGAGTACATCCTGGCATCGAACATTTTCAAATCAGAAGTTACTGGTGAAACTTTTCCGATCACCAGTTGTCTGAAATGTACTTCTACTTAAGTTGTATATGTACTCACCTGCATCTCTTGTCATTTACAATATGTAGGCTTAACTTCAAATGAAGTAAAAGTCCGTATTCATAACCACTTGTCCACTATTCAAGCAGGAGAGGCCAGTACACCCTTGGTTAAACATTTCTCACAATGCCATAATAAGGATATCAAAAGCCTGAGATGGCAAGCTATAGAAACAGTATATTGTCCTCCTAGGGGAGGAGACCGTGATCAGCTGCTGCGGAAGAGGGAGATGTATTGGATTTTCAAACTCCAGACCCGAGTACCCTTGGGTCTGAACTCCGAATACGATTTAATTAATTTTTGGAAATGAATTCGGGTTTGTGCATCTCCCTCTCTCGCAGCAGTGATCAGACATTAGATACTACTTATTTACTTCACTCTTTCTTCATATTCACATTTCCCTTAAGAGAATGCATTAGTTATATGTCGATTCATTTGAGATCTTTAAATCTCCTATAATAACATTTGTGTATTTTCATACATGTGATG